>NW_026697854.1:0-40989 GCF_030435755.1 Ochotona princeps | reverse complement strand
CACAAGAACCACTCAGCTGATCCTTCTTCAATATGCCCTTCGCCAACATGCAGTGTTTCCTTGATTGAATTAGCTCTCACACCAATATTTGCGTCTAGAGCCTTTGCATTGAGGGCTATCTGAAAACGGCTGTGGGCGCTGAAGTTGCCTGTGAATGTGGAGTTGGTGGCATGTGAAACCCGCATGTGGAGCATTCGTTTGTGTGGGATGCTCTACCAGGTTCATTCCTAGATAATGCACTCAAAGGGCACTAAGCATAGAGTGTGAAAAGTGAGTTTCCTTGAGAGCTGCTTGGAAGCCTGATGGTGTGTGAAGTTAGTGAGCCAAATGGAGTTGTTCTCCCACAAGAACCACTCGGCTGATCCTTCTTCAATATGCCCTTCACCAACATGCAGTGTTTCCTTGATTGAATTAGCTCTCATACCAATATTTGTGTCTAGAGCCTTTGCATTGAGGGCTATCTGAAAACGGCTGTGGTGCTGAAGTTGCCTGAGAATGTGGGAGTTGGTGGCATGTGAAACCCGCATGTGGAGCATTCGTTTCTGTGGGATGCTCTACCAGGTTCATTCCTAGATAATGCACTCAAAGGGCACTAAGCATAGAGTGTGAAACCTGAGTTTCCTTGAGAGCTGCTTGGAAGCCTGATGGTGTGTGAAGTTAGTGAGCCAAATGGAGTTGTTCTCCCACAAGAACCACTCGGCTGATCCTTCTTCAATATGCCCTTCACAAACATGCAGTGTTGCCTTGATTGAATTAGCTCTCACACCAATATTTGTGTCTAGAGCCTTTGCCTTGAGGGCTATCTGAAAACGGCTGTGGCGCTGAAGTTGCCTGTCAATGTGGAGTTGGTGGCATGTGAAACCCGCATGTGGAGCATTCGTTTGTGTGGGATGCTCTACCAGGTTCATTCCTAGATAATGCACTCAAAGGGCACTAAGCATAGAGTGTGAAAACTGAGTTTCCTTGAGAGCTGCTTGGAAGCCTGATGGTGTGTGAAGTTAGTGAGCCAAATGGAGTTGTTCTCCCACAAGAATCACTCGGCTGATCCTTCTTCAATATGCCCTTCACCAACATGCAGTGTTTCCTTGATTGTATTAGCTCTCTCACCAATATTTGCGTCTAGAGCCTTTGCATTGAGGGCTATCTGAAAACGGCTGTAGCGCTGAAGTTGCCTGTGAATGTGGAGTTGGTGGCATGTGAAACCCGCATGTGGAGCATTCGTTTGTGTGGGATGCTCTACCAGGTTCATTCCTAGATAATGCACCTCAAAGGGCACTAAGCATAGAGTGTGACAAACTGAGTTTCCTTGAGAGCTGCTTGGAAGCCTGATGGTGTGTGAAGTTAGTGAGCCAAATGGAGTTGTTCTCCCACAAGAACCACTCGGCTGATCCTTCTTCAATATGCCCTTCACCAACATGCAGTGTTTCCTTGATTGAATTAGCTCTCACACCAATATTTGCGTCTAGAGCCTTTGCATTGAGGGCTATCTGAAAACGGCTGTGGCGCTGAAGTTGCCTGTGAATGTGGAGTTGGTGGCATGTGAAACCCCGCATGTGTAGCATTCGTTTGTGTGGGATGCTCTACCAGGTTCATTCCTAGATAATGCACTCAAAGGGCACTAAGCATAGAGTGTGAAAAGTGAGTTTCCTTGAGAGCTGCTTGGAAGCCTGATGGTGTGTGAAGTTAGTGAGCCAAATGGAGTTGTTCTCCCACAAGAACCACTCGGCTGATCCTTCTTCAATATGCCCTTCGCCAACATGCAGTGTTTCCTTGATTGAATTAGCTCTCATACCAATATTTGTGTCTAGAGCCTTTGCATTGAGGGCTATCTGAAAAACGGCTGTGGTGCTGAAGTTGCCTGAGAATGTGGAGTTGGTGGCATGTGAAACCCGCATGTGGAGCATTCGTTTCTGTGGGATGCTCTACCAGGTTCATTCCTAGATAATGCACTCAAAGGGCACTAAGCATAGAGTGTGAAACCTGAGTTTCCTTGAGAGCTGCTTGGAAGCCTGATGGTGTGTGAAGTTAGTGAGCCAAATGGAGTTGTTCTCCCCACAAGAACCACTCGGCTGATCCTTCTTCAATATGCCCTTCACCAACATGCAGTGTTTTCCTTGATTGAATTAGCTCTCACACCAATATTTGCGTCTAGAGCCTTTGCATTGAGGGCTATCTGAAAACGGCTGTGGCGCTGAAGTTGCCTTTGAATGTGGAGTTGGTGGCATGTGAAACCCGCATGTGTAGCATTCGTTTGTGTGGGATGCTCTACCAGGTTCATTCCTAGATAATGCACTCAAAGGGCACTAAGCATAGAGTGTGAAAAGTGAGTTTCCTTGAGAGCTGCTTGGAAGCCTGATGGTGTGTGAAGTTAGTGAGCCAAATGGAGTTGTTCTCCCACAAGAACCACTCGGCTGATCCTTCTTCAATATGCCCTTCGCCAACATGCAGTGTTTCCTTGATTGAATTAGCTCTCATACCAATATTTGTGTCTAGAGCCTTTGCATTGAGGGCTATCTGAAAACGGCTGTGGTGCTGAAGTTGCCTGAGAATGTGGAGTTGGTGCATGTGAAACCCGCATGTGGAGCATTCGTTTCTGTGGGGATGCTCTACCAGGTTCATTCCTAGATAAGTGCACTCAAAGGGCACTAAGCATAGAGTGTGAAACCTGAGTTTCCTTGAGAGCTGCTTGGAAGCCTGATGGGTGTGTGAAGTTAGTGAGCCAAATGGAGTTGTTCTCCCACAAGAACCACTCGGCTGATCCTTCTTCAATATGCCCTTCACAAACATGCAGTGTTGCCTTGATTGAATTAGCTCACACCAATATTTGTGTCTAGAGCCTTTGCCTTGAGGGCTATCTGAAAACGGCTGTGGCGCTGAAGTTGCCTGTCAATGTGGAGTTGGTGGCATGTGAAACCCGCATGTGGAGCATTCGTTTGTGTGGGATGCTCTACCAGGTTCATTCCTAGATAATGCACTCAAAGGGCACTAAGCATAGAGTGTGAAAACTGAGTTTCCTTGAGAGCTGCTTGGAAGCCTGATGGTGTGTGAAGTTAGTGAGCCAAATGGAGTAGTTGTTCTCCCACAAGAATCACTCGGCTGATCCTTCTTCAATATGCCCTTCACCAACATGCAGTGTTTCCTTGATTGTATTAGCTCTCTCACCAATATTTGCGTCTAGAGCCTTTGCATTGAGGGCTATCTGAAAACGGCTGTAGCGCTGAAGTTGCCTGTGAATGTGGAGTTGGTGGCATGTGAAACCCGCATGTGGAGCATTCGTTTGTGTGGGATGCTCTACCAGGTTCATTCCTAGATAATGCACTCAAAGGGCACTAAGCATAGAGTGTGAAAACTGAGTTTCCTTGAGAGCTGCTTGGAAGCCTGATGGTGTGTGAAGTTAGTGAGCCAAATGGAGTTGTTCTCCCACAAGAACCACTCGGCTGATCCTTCTTCAATATGCCCTTCACCAACATGCAGTGTTTCCTTGATTGAATTAGCTCTCACACCAATATTTGCGTCTAGAGCCTTTGCATTGAGGGCTATCTGAAAACGGCTGTGGAGCTGAAGTTGCCTGTGAATGTGGAGTTGGTGGCATGTGAAACCCGCATGTGGAGCATTCGTTTGTGTGGGATGCTCTACCAGGTTCATTCCTAGATAATGCACTCAAAGGGCACTAAGCATAGAGTGTGAAAACTGAGTTTCCTTGAGAGCTGCTTGGAAGCCTGATGGTGTGTGAAGTTAGTGAGCCAAATGGAGTTGTTCTCCCACAAGAACCACTCAGGCTGATCCTTCTTCAATATGCCCTTCACCCAACATGCAGTTGTTTCCTTGATTGAATTAGCTCTCACACCAATATTTGCGTCTAGAGCCTTTGCATTGAGGGCTATCTGAAAACGGCTGTGGCGCTGAAGTTGCCTGTGAATGTGGAGTTGGTGGCATGTGAAATCCGCATGTGGAGCATTCGTTTGTGTGGGATGCTATACCAGGTTCATTCCTAGATAATGCACTCAAAGGGCACTAAGCATAGAGTTGTGAAAACTGAGTTTCCTTGAGAGCTGCTTGGAAGCCTGATGGTGTGTGAAGTTAGTGAGCCAAATGGAGTTGTTCTCCCCCACAAGAACCACTCAGCTGATCCTTCTTCAATATGCCCTTCACCAACATGCAGTGTTTTCCTTGATTGAATTAGCTCTCACACCAATATTTGCGTCTAGAGCCTTTGCATTGAGGGCTATCTGAAAACGGCTGTGGCGCTGAAGTTGCCTGTGAATGTGGAGTTGGTGGCATGTGAAACCCGCATGTGGAGCATTCGTTTGTGTGGGATGCTCTACCAGGTTCATTCCTAGATAATGCACTCAAAGGGCACTAAGCATAGAGTGTGAAAAGTGAGTTTCCTTGAGAGCTGCTTGGAAGCCTGATGGTGTGTGAAGTTAGTGAGCCAAATGGAGTTGTTCTCCCACAAGAACCACTCGGCTGATCCTTCTTCAATATGCCCTTCACCAACATGCAGTGTTTCCTTGATTGAATTAGCTCTCATACCAATATTTGTGTGTAGAGCCTTTGCATTGAGGGCTATCTGAAAACGGCTGTGGTGCTGAAGTTGCCTGAGAATGTGGAGTTGGTGGCATGTGAAACCCGCATGTGGAGCATTCGTTTGTGTGGGATGCTCTACCAGGTTCATTCCTAGATAATGCACTCAAAGGGCACTAAGCATAGAGTGTCTAAGCATAGAGTGTGAAAACTGAGTTTCCTTGAGAGCTGCTTGGAAGCCTGATGGTGTGTGAAGTTAGTGAGCCAAATGGAGTTGTTCTCCCACAAGAACCACTCGGCTGATCCTTCTTCAATATGCCCTTCACAAACATGCAGTGTTGCCTTGATTGAATTAGCTCTCACACCAATATTTGCGTCTAGAGCCTTTGCCTTGAGGGCTATCTGAAAACGGCTGTGGCGCTGAAGTTGCCTGTGAATGTGGAGTTGGTGGCATGTGAAACCCGCATGTGGAGCATTCGTTTGTGTGGGATGCTCTACCAGGTTCATTCTTAGATAATGCACTCAAAGGGCACTAAGCATAGAGTGTGAAAACTGAGTTTCCTTGAGAGCTGCTTGGAAGCCTGATGGTGTGTGAAGTTAGTGAGCCAAATGGAGTTGTTCTCCCACAAGAACCACTCGGCTGATCCTTCTTCAATATGCCCTTCACCAACATGCAGTGTTTCCTTGATTGAATTAGCTCTCACACCAATATTTGCGTCTAGAGCCTTTGCATTGAGGGCTATCTGAAAACGGCTGTGGCGCTGAAGTTGCCTGTGAATGTGGAGTTGGTGGCATGTGAAATCCGCATGTGGAGCATTCATTTGTGTGGGATGCTAACCAAGCTTCATTTCAGTCCTAGGTACTCAAAAGGAGCTAAGCATAGAGTGTGAAACCTGAGTTTCCTTGAGAGCTGCTTGGAAGTCTGATGGTGTGTGAAGTTAGTGAGCCAAATGGAGTTGTTCTCCCACAAGAACCACTCGGCTGATCCTTCTTCAATATGCCCTTCACCAACATGCAGTGTTTCCTTGATTGAATTAGCTCTCACACCAATATTTGCGTCTAGAGCCGTTGCATTGAGGGCTATCTGAAAACGGCTGTGGCGCTGAAGTTGCCTGAGAATGTGGAGTTGGTGGCATGTGAAACCCGCATGTGGAGCATTCGTTTGTGTGGGATGCTCTACCAGGTTCATTCCTAGATAATGCACTCAAAGGGCACTAAGCATAGAGTGTGAAAACTGAGTTTCCTTGAGAGCTGCTTGGAAGCCTGATGGTGTGTGAAGTTAGTGAGCCAAATGGAGTTGTTCTCCCACAAGAACCACTCGGCTGATCCTTCTTCCATATGCCCTTCACCAACATGCAGTGTTTCCTTGATTGAATTAGCTCTCACACCAATATTTGCGTCTAGAGCCTTTGCATTGAGGGCTATCTGAAAACGGCTGTGGCGCTGAAGTTGCCTGAGAATGTGGAGTTGGTGGCATGTGAAACCCGCATGTGGAGCATTCGTTTGTGTGGGATGCTCTACCAGGTTCATTCCTAGATAATGCACTCAAAGGGCACTAAGCATAGAGTGTTAAAACTGAGTTTCCTTGAGAGCTGCTTGGAAGCCTGATGGTGTGTGAAGTTAGTGAGCCAAATGGAGTTGTTCTCCCACAAGAACCACTCGGCTGATCCTTCTTCAATATGCCCTTCACCAACATGCAGTGTTTCCTTGATTGAATTAGCTCTCACACCAATATTTGCGTCTAGAGCCTTTGCATTGAGGGCTATCTGAAAACGGCTGTGGCGCTGAAGTTGCCTGTCAATTTGGAGTTGGTGGCATGTGAAACCCGCATGTGGAGCATTCGTTTGTGTGGGATGCTCTACCAGGTTCATTCCTAGATAATGCACTCAAAGGGCACTAAGCATAGAGTGTGAAACCTGAGTTTCCTTGAGAGCTGCTTGGAAGCCTGAAGGTGTGTGAAGTTAGTGAGCCAAATGGAGTTGTTCTCCCACAAGAACCACTCGGCTGATCCTTCTTCCATATGCCCTTCACCAACATGCAGTGTTTCCTTGATTGAATTAGCTCTCACACCAATATTTGCGTCTAGAGCCTTTGCATTGAGGGCTATCTGAAAACGGCTGTGGCGCTGAAGTTGCCTGAGAATGTGGAGTTGGTGGCATGTGAAATCCGCATGTGGAGCATTCGTTTGTGTGGGATGCTAACCAAGCTTCATTTCAGTCCTAGGTACTCAAAAGGCACTAAGCATAGAGTGTGAAAACTGAGTTTCCTTGAGAGCTGCTTGGAAGCCTGATGGTGTGTGAAGTTAGTGAGCCAAATGGAGTTGTTCTCCCACAAGAACCACTCGGCTGATCCTTCTTCAATATGCCCTTCACCAACATGCAGTGTTTCCTTGATTGAATTAGCTCTCACACCAATATTTGCGTCTAGAGCCTTTGCATTGAGGGCTATCTGAAAACGGCTGTGGCGCTGAAGTTGCCTGTCAATGTGGAGTTGGTGGCATGTGAAACCCGCATGTGGAGCATTCGTTTGTGTGGGATGCTCTACCAGGTTCATTCCTAGATAATGCACTCAAAGGGCACTAAGCATAGAGTGTGAAAACTGAGTTTCCTTGAGAGCTGCTTGGAAGCCTGAAGGTGTGTGAAGTTAGTGAGCCAAATGGAGTTGTTCTCCCACAACAACCACTCGGCTGATCCTTCTTCAATATGCCCTTCACCAACATGCAGTGTTTCCTTGATTGAATTAGCTCTCACACCAATATTTGCGTCTAGAGCCTTTGCATTGAGGGCTATCTGAAAACGGCTGTGGCGCTGAAGTTGCCTGAGAATGTGGAGTTGGTGGCATGTGAAACCCGCATGTGGAGCATTCGTTTGTGTGGGATGCTCTACCAGGTTCATTCCTAGATAATGCACTCAAAGGGCACTAAGCATAGAGTGTGAAAACTGAGTTTCCTTGAGAGCTGCTTGGAAGCCTGATGGTGTGTGAAGTTAGTGAGCCAAATGGAGTTGTTCTCCCACAAGAACCACTCGGCTGATCCTTCTTCAATATGCCCTTCACCAACATGCAGTGTTTCCTTGATTGAATTAGCTCTCACACCAATATTTGCGTCTAGAGCCTTTGCATTGAGGGCTATCTGAAAACGGCTGTGGCGCTGAAGTTGCCTGAGAATTTGGAGTTGGTGGCATGTGAAATCCGCATGTGGAGCATTCGTTTGTGTGGGATGCTAACCAAGCTTCATTTCAGTCTTAGGTACTCAAAAGGCACTAAGCATAGAGTGTGAAAAGTGAGTTTCCTTGAGAGCTGCTTGGAAGCCTGATGGTGTGTGAAGTTAGTGAGCCAAATGGAGTTGTTCTCCCACAAGAACCACTCGGCTGATCCTTCTTCAATATGCCCTTCACCAACATGCCGTGTTTCCTTGATTGAATTAGCTCTCACACCAATATTTGCGTCTAGAGCCTTTGCATTGAGGGCTATCTGAAAACGGCTGTGGCGCTGAAGTTGCCTGAGAATGTGGAGTTGGTGGCATGTGAAACCCGCATGTGGAGCATTCGTTTGTGTGGGATGCTCTACAAGGTTCATTCCTAGATAATGCACTCAAAGGGCACTAAGCATAGAGTGTGAAAACTGAGTTTCCTTGAGAGCTGCTTGGAAGCCTGATGGTGTGTGAAGTTAGTGAGCCAAATGGAGTTGTTCTCCCACAAGAACCACTCGGCTGATCCTTCTTCAATATGCCCTTCACCAACATGCAGTGTTTCCTTGATTGAATTAGCTCTCACACCAATATTTGCGTCTAGAGCCTTTGCATTGAGGGCTATCTGAAAACGGCTGTGGCGCTGAAGTTGCCTGAGAATTTGGAGTTGGTGGCATGTGAAATCCGCATGTGGAGCATTCGTTTGTGTGGGATGCTAACCAAGCTTCATTTCAGTCTTAGGTACTCAAAAGGCACTAAGCATAGAGTGTGAAAAGTGAGTTTCCTTGAGAGCTGCTTGGAAGCCTGATGGTGTGTGAAGTTAGTGAGCCAAATGGAGTTGTTCTCCCACAAGAACCACTCGGCTGATCCTTCTTCAATATGCCCTTCACCAACATGCCGTGTTTCCTTGATTGAATTAGCTCTCACACCAATATTTGCGTCTAGAGCCTTTGCATTGAGGGCTATCTGAAAACGGCTGTGGCGCTGAAGTTGCCTGAGAATGTGGAGTTGGTGGCATGTGAAACCCGCATGTGGAGCATTCGTTTGTGTGGGATGCTCTACCAGGTTCATTCCTAGATAATGCACTCAAAGGGCACTAAGCATAGAGTGTGAAAAGTGAGTTTCCTTGAGAGCTGCTTGGAAGCCTGATGGTGTGTGAAGTTAGTGAGCCAAATGGAGTTGTTCTCCCACAAGAACCACTCGGCTGATCCTTCTTCAATATGCCCTTCACCAACATGCCGTGTTTCCTTGATTGAATTAGCTCTCACACCAATATTTGCGTCTAGAGCCTTTGCATTGAGGGCTATCTGAAAACGGCTGTGGCGCTGAAGTTGCCTGAGAATGTGGAGTTGGTGGCATGTGAAACCCGCATGTGGAGCATTCGTTTGTGTGGGATGCTCTACCAGGTTCATTCCTAGATAATGCACTCAAAGGGCACTAAGCATAGAGTGTGAAAACTGAGTTTCCTTGAGAGCTGCTTGGAAGCCTGAAGGTGTGTGAAGTTAGTGAGCCAAATGGAGTTGTTCTCCCACAAGAACCACTCGGCTGATCCTTCTTCAATATGCCCTTCACCAACATGCAGTGTTTCCTTGATTGAATTAGCTCTCACACCAATATTTGCGTCTAGAGCCTTTGCATTGAGGGCTATCTGAAAACGGCTGTGGCGCTGAAGTTGCCTGAGAATGTGGAGTTGGTGGCATGTGAAACCCGCATGTGGAGCATTCGTTTGTGTGGGATGCTCTACCAGGTTCATTCCTAGATAATGCACTCAAAGGGCACTAAGCATAGAGTGTGAAAAGTGAGTTTCCTTGAGAGCTGCTTGGAAGCCTGATGGTGTGTGAAGTTAGTGAGCCAAATGGAGTTGTTCTCCCACAAGAACCACTCGGCTGATCCTTCTTCAATATGCCCTTCACCAACATGCCGTGTTTCCTTGATTGAATTAGCTCTCACACCAATATTTGCGTCTAGAGCCTTTGCATTGAGGGCTATCTGAAAACGGCTGTGGCGCTGAAGTTGCCTGAGAATGTGGAGTTGGTGGCATGTGAAACCCGCATGTGGAGCATTCGTTTGTGTGGGATGCTCTACCAGGTTCATTCCTAGATAATGCACTCAAAGGGCACTAAGCATAGAGTGTGAAAACTGAGTTTCCTTGAGAGCTGTTTGGAAGCCTGATGGTGTGTGAAGTTAGTGAGCCAAATGGAGTTGTTCTCCCACAAGAACCACTCGGCTGATCCTTCTTCTATATGCCCTTCACCAACATGCAGTGTTTCCTTGATTGAATTAGCTCTCACACCAATATTTGCGTCTAGAGCCTTTGCATTGAGGGCTATCTGAAAACGGCTGTGGCGCTGAAGTTGCCTGTGAATGTGGAGTTGGTGGCATGTGAAACCCGCATGTGGAGCATTCGTTTGTGTGGGATGCTCTACCAGGTTCATTCCTAGATAATGCACTCAAAGGGCACTAAGCATAGAGTGTGAAAAGTGAGTTTCCTTGAGAGCTGCTTGGAAGCCTGAAGGTGTGTGAAGTTAGTGAGCCAAATGGAGTTGTTCTCCCACAAGAACCACTCGGCTGATCCTTCTTCAATATGCCCTTCACCAACATGCAGTGTTTCCTTGATTGAATTAGCTCTCACACCAATATTTGCGTCTAGAGCCTTTGCATTGAGGGCTATCTGAAAACGGCTGTGGCGCTGAAGTTGCCTGAGAATGTGGAGTTGGTGGCATGTGAAACCCGCATGTGGAGCATTCGTTTGTGTGGGATGCTCTACCAGGTTCATTCCTAGATAATGCACTCAAAGGGCACTAAGCATAGAGTGTGAAAAGTGAGTTTCCTTGAGAGCTGCTTGGAAGCCTGATGGTGTGTGAAGTTAGTGAGCCAAATGGAGTTGTTCTCCCACAAGAACCACTCAGCTGATCCTTCTTCAATATGCCCTTCACCAACATGCAGTGTTTCCTTGATTGAATTAGCTCTCACACCAATATTTGCGTCTAGAGCCTTTGCATTGAGGGCTATCTGAAAACGGCTGTGGCGCTGAAGTTGCCTGAGAATGTGGAGTTGGTGGCATGTGAAATCCGCATGTGGAGCATTCGTTTGTGTGGGATGCTAACCAAGCTTCATTTCAGTCCTAGGTACTCAAAAGGCACTAAGCTTAGAGTGTGAAAACTGAGTTTCCTTGAGAGCTGCTTGGAAGCCTGATGGTGTGTGAAGTTAGTGAGCCAAATGGAGTTGTTCTCCCACAAGAACCACTCGGCTGATCCTTCTTCAATATGCCCTTCACCAACATGCAGTGTTTCCTTGATTGAATTAGCTCTCACACCAATATTTGCGTCTAGAGCCTTTGCATTGAGGGCTATCTGAAAACGGCTGTGGCGCTGAAGTTGCCTGTCAATGTGGAGTTGGTGGCATGTGAAACCCGCATGTGGAGCATTCGTTTGTGTGGGATGCTCTACCAGGTTCATTCCTAGATAATGCACTCAAAGGGCACTAAGCATAGAGTGTGAAAACTGAGTTTCCTTGAGAGCTGCTTGGAAGCCTGAAGGTGTGTGAAGTTAGTGAGCCAAATGGAGTTGTTCTCCCACAAGAACCACTCGGCTGATCCTTCTTCAATATGCCCTTCACCAACATGCAGTGTTTCCTTGATTGAATTAGCTCTCACACCAATATTTGCGTCTAGAGCCTTTGCATTGAGGGCTATCTGAAAACGGCTGTGGCGCTGAAGTTGCCTGAGAATGTGGAGTTGGTGGCATGTGAAACCCGCATGTGGAGCATTCGTTTGTGTGGGATGCTCTACCAGGTTCATTCCTAGATAATGCACTCAAAGGGCACTAAGCATAGAGTGTGAAAACTGAGTTTCCTTGAGAGCTGCTTGGAAGCCTGATGGTGTGTGAAGTTAGTGAGCCAAATGGAGTTGTTCTCCCACAAGAACCACTCGGCTGATCCTTCTTCAATATGCCCTTCACCAACATGCAGTGTTTCCTTGATTGAATTAGCTCTCACACCAATATTTGCGTCTAGAGCCTTTGCATTGAGGGCTATCTGAAAACGGCTGTGGCGCTGAAGTTGCCTGAGAATGTGGAGTTGGTGGCATGTGAAACCCGCATGTGGAGCATTCGTTTGTGTGGGATGCTAACCAAGCTTCATTTCAGTCCTAGGTACTCAAAAGGCACTAAGCTTAGAGTGTGAAAACTGAGTTTCCTTGAGAGCTGCTTGGAAGCCTGATGGTGTGTGAAGTTAGTGAGCCAAATGGAGTTGTTCTCCCACAAGAACCACTCGGCTGATCCTTCGTCAATATGCCCTTCACCAACATGCAGTGTTTCCTTGATTGAATTAGCTCTCACACCAATATTTGCGTCTAGAGCCTTTGCATTGAGGGCTATCTGAAAACGGCTGTGGCGCTGAAGTTGCCTGAGAATGTGGAGTTGGTGGCATGTGAAACCCGCATGTGGAGCATTCGTTTGTGTGGGATGCTCTACCAGGTTCATTCCTAGATAATGCACTCAAAGGGCACTAAGCATAGAGTGTGAAAACTGAGTTTCCTTGAGAGCTGCTTGGAAGCCTGATGGTGTGTGAAGTTAGTGAGCCAAATGGAGTTGTTCTCCCACAAGAATCACTCGGCTGATCCTTCTTCAATATGCCCTTCACCAACATGCAGTGTTTCCTTGATTGAATTAGCTCTCACACCAATATTTGCGTCTAGAGCCTTTGCATTGAGGGCTATCTGAAAACGGCTGTGGCGCTGAAGTTGCCTGAGAATGTGGAGTTGGTGGCATGTGAAACCCGCATGTGGAGCATTCGTTTGTGTGGGATTCTCTACCAGGTTCATTCTTAGATAATGCACTCAAAGGGCACTAAGCATAGAGTGTGAAAACTGAGTTTCCTTGAGAGCTGCTTGGAAGCCTGATGGTGTGTGAAGTTAGTGAGCCAAATGGAGTTGTTCTCCCACAAGAACCACTCGGCTGATCATTCTTCCATATGCCCTTCACCAACATGCAGTGTTTCCTTGATTGAATTAGCTCTCACACCAATATTTGCGTCTAGAGCCTTTGCATTGAGGGCTATCTGAAAACGGCTGTGGCGCTGAAGTTGCCTGAGAATGTGGAGTTGGTGGCATGTGAAACCCGCATGTGGAGCATTCGTTTCTGTGGGATGCTCTACCAGGTTCATTCCTAGATAATGCACTCAAAGGGCACTAAGCATAGAGTGTGAAAACTGAGTTTCCTTGAGAGCTGCTTGGAAGCCTGATGGTGTGTGAAGTTAGTGAGCCAAATGGAGTTGTTCTCCCACAAGAACCACTCGGCTGATCCTTCTTCAATATGCCCTTCACCAACATGCAGTGTTTCCTTGATTGAATTAGCTCTCACACCAATATTTGCGTCTAGAGCCTTTGCATTGAGGGCTATCTGAAAACGGCTGTGGCGCTGAAGTTGCCTGAGAATGTGGAGTTGGTGGCATGTGAAACCCGCATGTGGAGCATTCGTTTGTGTGGGATGCTCTACCAGGTTCATTCCTAGATAATGCACTCAAAGGGCACTAAGCATAGAGTGTGAAAACTGAGTTTCCTTGAGAGCTGCTTGGAAGCCTGATGGTGTGTGAAGTTAGTGAGCCAAATGGAGTTGTTCTCCCACAAGAACCACTCGGCTGATCCTTCTTCAATATGCCCTTCACCAACATGCAGTGTTTCCTTGATTGAATTAGCTCTCACACCAATATTTGCGTCTAGAGCCTTTGCATTGAGGGCTATCTGAAAACGGCTGTGGCGCTGAAGTTGCCTGTGAATGTGGAGTTGGTGGCATGTGAAATCCGCATGTGGAGCATTCATTTGTGTGGGATGCTAACCAAGCTTCATTTCAGTCCTACGTACTCAAAAGGCACTAAGCATAGAGTGTGAAAACTGAGTTTCCTTGAGAGCTGCTTGGAAGCCTGATGGTGTGTGAAGTTAGTGAGCCAAATGGAGTTGTTCTCCCACAAGAACCACTCGGCTGATCCTTCTTCAATATGCCCTTCACCAACATGCAGTGTTTCCTTGATTGAATTAGCTCTCACACCAATATTGCGTCTAGAGCCTTTGCATTGAGGGCTATCTGAAAACGGCTGTGGCGCTGAAGTTGCCTGTGAATGTGGAGTTGGTGGCATGTGAAACCCGCATGTGGAGCATTCGTTTGTGTGGGATGCTCTACCAATACCCAGGTTCATTCCTAGATAATGCACTCAAAGGGCACTAAGCATAGAGTGTGAAAAGTGAGTTTCCTTGAGAGCTGCTTGGAAGCCTGATGGTGTGTGAAGTTAGTGAGCCAAATGGAGTTGTTCTCCCACAAGAACCACTCGGCTGATCCTTCTTCAATATGCCCTTCACCAACATGCAGTGTTTCCTTGATTGAATTAGCTCTCATACCAATATTTGTGTCTAGAGCCTTTGCATTGAGGGCTATCTGAAAATGGCTGTGGTGCTGAAGTTGCCTGAGAATGTGGAGTTGGTGGCATGTGAAACCCGCATGTGGAGCATTCGTTTGTGTGGGATGCTCTACCAGGTTCATTCCTAGATAATGCACTCAAAGGGCACTAAGCATAGAGTGTGAAAACTGAGTTTCCTTGAGAGCTGCTTGGAAGCCTGATGGTGTGTGAAGTTAGTGAGCCAAATGGAGTTGTTCTCCCACAAGAACCACTCGGCTGATCCTTCTTCAATATGCCCTTCACAAACATGCAGTGTTGCCTTGATTGAATTAGCTCTCACACCAATATTTGCGTCTAGAGCCTTTGCATTGAGGGCTATCTGAAAACGGCTGTGGCGCTGAAGTTGCCTGTCAATGTGGAGTTGGTGGCATGTGAAACCCGCATGTGGAGCATTCGTTTGTGTGGGATGCTCTACAAGGTTCATTCCTAGATAATGCACTCAAAGGGCACTAAGCATAGAGTGAGAAAACTGAGTTTCCTTGAGAGCTGCTTGGAAGCCTGATGGTGTGTGAAGTTAGTGAGCCAAATGGAGTTGTTCTCCCACAACAACCACTCGGCTGATCCTTCTTCAATATGCCCTTCACCAACATGCAGTGTTTCCTTGATTGAATTAGCTCTCACACCAATATTTGCGTCTAGAGCCTTTGCATTGAGGGCTATCTGAAAACGTCTGTGGCGCTGAAGTTGCCTGAGAATGTGGAGTTGGTGGCATGTGAAACCCGCATGTGGAGCATTCGTTTGTGTGGGATGCTCTACCAGGTTCATTCCTAGATAATGCACTCAAAGGGCACTAAGCATAGAGTGTGAAAACTGAGTTTCCTTGAGAGCTGCTTGGAAGCCTGATGGTGTGTGAAGTTAGTGAGCCAAATGGAGTTGTTCTCCCACAAGAACCACTCGGCTGATCCTTCTTCAATATGCCCTTCACCAACATGCAGTGTTTCCTTGATTGAATTAGCTCTCACACCAATATTTGCGTCTAGAGCCTTTGCATTGAGGGCTATCTGAAAACGGCTGTGGCGCTGAAGTTGCCTGTGAATGTGGAGTTGGTGGCATGTGAAATCCGCATGTGGAGCATTCGTTTGTGTGGGATGCTAACCAAGCTTCATTTCAGTCCTACGTACTCAAAAGGCACTAAGCATAGAGTGTGAAAACTGAGTTTCCTTGAGAGCTGCTTGGAAGCCTGATGGTGTGTGAAGTTAGTGAGCCAAATGGAGTTGTTCTCCCACAAGAACCACTCGGCTGATCCTTCTTCAATATGCCCTTCACAAACATGCAGTGTTTCCTTGATTGAATTAGCTCTCACACCAATATTTGCGTCTAGAGCCTTTGCATTGAGGGCTATCTGAAAACGGCTGTGGCGCTGAAGTTGCCTGAGAATGTGGAGTTGGTGGCATGTGAAACCCGCATGTGGAGCATTCGTTTGTGTGGGATGCTCTACCAGGTTCATTCCTAGATAATGCACTCAAAGGGCACTAAGCATAGAGTGTGAAAACTGAGTTTCCTTGAGAGCTGCTTGGAAGCCTGATGGTGTGTGAAGTTAGTGAGCCAAATGGAGTTGTTCTCCCACAAGAACCACTCGGCTGATCCTTCTTCAATATGCCCTTCACCAACATGCAGTGTTTCCTTGATTGAATTAGCTCTCACACCAATATTTGCGTCTAGAGCCTTTGCATTGAGGGCTATCTGAAAACGGCTGTGGCGCTGAAGTTGCCTGTGAATGTGGAGTTGGTGGCATGTGAAACCCGCATGTGGAGCATTCGTTTGTGTGGGATGCTCTACCAGGTTCATTCCTAGATAATGCACTCAAAGGGCACTAAGCATAGAGTGTGAAAACTGAGTTTCCTTGAGAGCTGCGTGGAAGCCTGATGGTGTGTGAAGTTAGTGAGCCAAATGGAGTTGTTCTCCCACAACAACCACTCGGCTGATCCTTCTTCAATATGCCCTTCACCAACATGCAGTGTTTCCTTGATTGAATTAGCTCTCACACCAATATTTGCGTCTAGAGCCTTTGCATTGAGGGCTATCTGAAAACGGCTGTGGCGCTGAAGTTGCATGTGAATGTGGAGTTGGTGGCATGTGAAACCCGCATGTGGAGCATTCGTTTGTGTGGGATGCTCTACCAGGTTCATTCCTAGATAATGCACTCAAAGGGCACTAAGCATAGAGTGTGAAAACTGAGTTTCCTTGAGAGCTGCTTGGAAGCCTGATGGTGTGTGAAGTTAGTGAGCCAAATGGAGTTGTTCTCCCACAAGAACCACTCGGCTGATCCTTCTTCAATATGCCCTTCACCAACATGCAGTGTTTCCTTGATTGAATTAGCTCTCACACCAATATTTGCGTCTAGAGCCTTTGCATTGAGGGCTATCTGAAAACGGCTGTGGCGCTGAAGTTGCCTGAGAATGTGGAGTTGGTGGCATGTGAAACCCGCATGTGGAGCATTCGTTTGTGTGGGATGCTCTACCAGGTTCATTCCTAGATAATGCACTCAAAGGGCACTAAGCATAGAGTGTGAAAACTGAGTTTCCTTGAGAGCTGCTTGGAAGCCTGATGGTGTGTGAAGTTAGTGAGCCAAATGGAGTTGTTCTCCCACAAGAACCACTCGGCTGATCCTTCTTCAATATGCCCTTCACCAACATGCAGTGTTTCCTTGATTGAATTAGCTCTCACACCAATATTTGCGTCTAGAGCCTTTGCATTGAGGGCTATCTGAAAACGGCTGTGGCGCTGAAGTTGCCTGTGAATGTGGAGTTGGTGGCATGTGAAATCCGCATGTGGAGCATTCGTTTGTGTGGGATGCTAACCAAGCTTCATTTCAGTCCTACGTACTCAAAAGGCACTAAGCATAGAGTGTGAAAACTGAGTTTCCTTGAGAGCTGCTTGGAAGCCTGATGGTGTGTGAAGTTAGTGAGCCAAATGGAGTTGTTCTCCCACAAGAACCACTCGGCTGATCCTTCTTCAATATGCCCTTCACAAACATGCAGTGTTGCCTTGATTGAATTAGCTCTCACACCAATATTTGCGTCTAGAGCCTTTGCATTGAGGGCTATCTGAAAACGGCTGTGGCGCTGAAGTTGCCTGTCAATGTGGAGTTGGTGGCATGTGAAACCCGCATGTGGAGCATTCGTTTGTGTGGGATGCTCTACCAGGTTCATTCCTAGATAATGCACTCAAAGGGCACTAAGCATAGAGTGTGAAAACTGAGTTTCCTTGAGAGCTGCTTGGAAGCCTGATGGTGTGTGAAGTTAGTGAGCCAAATGGAGTTGTTCTCCCACAAGAATCACTCGGCTGATCCTTCTTCAATATGCCCTTCACCAACATGCAGTGTTTCCTTGATTGAATTAGCTCTCACACCAATATTTGCGTCTAGAGCCTTTGCATTGAGGGCTATCTGAAAACGGCTGTGGCGCTGAAGTTGCATGTGAATGTGGAGTTGGTGGCATGTGAAATCCGCATGTGGAGCATTCGTTTGTGTGGGATGCTCTACCAGGTTCATTCCTAGATAATGCACTCAAAGGGCACTAAGCATAGAGTGTGAAAACTGAGTTTCCTTGAGAGCTGCTTGGAAGCCTGATGGTGTGTGAAGTTAGTGAGCCAAATGGAGTTGTTCTCCCACAACAACCACTCGGCTGATCCTTCTTCAATATGCCCTTCACCAACATGCAGTGTTTCCTTGATTGAATTAGCTCTCACACCAATATTTGCGTCTAGAGCCTTTGCATTGAGGGCTATCTGAAAACGGCTGTGGCGCTGAAGTTGCGTGAGAATGTGGAGTTGGTGGCATGTGAAACCCGCATGTGGAGCATTCGTTTGTGTGGGATGCTCTACCAGGTTCATTCCTAGATAATGCACTCAAAGGGCACTAAGCATAGAGTGTGAAAACTGAGTTTCCTTGAGAGCTGCTTGGAAGCCTGATGGTGTGTGAAGTTAGTGAGCCAAATGGAGTTGTTCTCCCACAAGAACCACTCGGCTGATCCTTCTTCAATATGCCCTTCACCAACATGCAGTGTTTCCTTGATTGAATTAGCTCTCACACCAATATTTGCGTCTAGAGCCTTTGCATTGAGGGCTATCTGAAAACGGCTGTGGCGCTGAAGTTGCCTGTGAATGTGGAGTTGGTGGCATGTGAAACCCGCATGTGGAGCATTCGTTTGTGTGGGATGCTAACCAAGCGTCATTTCAGTCCTACGTACTCAAAAGGCACTAAGCATAGAGTGTGAAAACTGAGTTTCCTTGAGAGCTGCTTGGAAGCCTGATGGTGTGTGAAGTTAGTGAGCCAAATGGAGTTGTTCTCCCACAAGAACCACTCAGCTGATCCTTCTTCAATATGCCCTTCACCAACATGCAGTGTTTCCTTGATTGAATTAGCTCTCACACCAATATTTGCGTCTAGAGCCTTTGCATTGAGGGCTATCTGAAAACGGCTGTGGCGCTGAAGTTGCCTGTGAATGTGGAGTTGGTGGCATGTGAAACCCGCATGTGGAGCATTCGTTTGTGTGGGATGCTCTACCAGGTTCATTCCTAGATAATGCACTCAAAGGGCACTAAGCATAGAGTGTGAAAAGTGAGTTTCCTTGAGAGCTGCTTGGAAGCCTGATGGTGTGTGAAGTTAGTGAGCCAAATGGAGTTGTTCTCCCACAAGAACCACTCGGCTGATCCTTCTTCAATATGCCCTTCACCAACATGCAGTGTTTCCTTGATTGAATTAGCTCTCATACCAATATTTGTGTCTAGAGCCTTTGCATTGAGGGCTATCTGAAAACGGCTGTGGCGCTGAAGTTGCCTGAGAATGTGGAGTTGGTGGCATGTGAAACCCGCATGTGGAGCATTCGTTTGTGTGGGATGCTCTACCAGGTTCATTCCTAGATAATGCACTCAAAGGGCACTAAGCATAGAGTGTGAAAACTGAGTTTCCTTGAGAGCTGCTTGGAAGCCTGATGGTGTGTGAAGTTAGTGAGCCAAATGGAGTTGTTCTCCCACAAGAACCACTCGGCTGATCCTTCTTCAATATGCCCTTCACCAACATGCAGTGTTTCCTTGATTGAATTAGCTCTCACACCAATATTTGCGTCTAGAGCCTTTGCCTTGAGGGCTATCTGAAAACGGCTGTGGCGCTGAAGTTGCCTGTGAATGTGGAGTTGGTGGCATGTGAAACCCGCATGTGGAGCATTCGTTTGTGTGGGATGCTCTACCAGGTTCATTCCTAGATAATGCACTCAAAGGGCACTAAGCATAGAGTGTGAAAAGTGAGTTTCCTTGAGAGCTGCTTGGAAGCCTGATGGTGTGTGAAGTTAGTGAGCCAAATGGAGTTGTTCTCCCACAAGAATCACTCGGCTGATCCTTCTTCAATATGCCCTTCACCAACATGCAGTGTTTCCTTGATTGAATTAGCTCTCTCACCAATAGTTGCGTCTAGAGCCTTTGCATTGAGGGCTATCTGAAAACGGCTGTGGCGCTGAAGTTGCCTGTCAATGTGGAGTTGGTGGCATGTGAAACCCGCATGTGGAGCATTCGTTTCTGTGGGATTCTCTACCAGGTTCATTCCTAGATAATGCACTCAAAGGGCACTAAGCATAGAGTGTGAAAACTGAGTTTCCTTGAGAGCTGCTTGGAAGCCTGATGGTGTGTGAAGTTAGTGAGCCAAATGGAGTTGTTCTCCCACAAGAACCACTCGGCTGATCCTTCTTCAATATGCCCTTCACCAACATGCAGTGTTTCCTTGATTGAATTAGCTCTCACACCAATATTTGCGTCTAGAGCCTTTGCATTGAGGGCTATCTGAAAACGGCTGTGGCGCTGAAGTTGCCTGTCAATGTGGAGTTGGTGGCATGTGAAACCCGCATGTGGAGCATTCGTTTGTGTGGGATGCTCTACCAGGTTCATTCCTAGATAATGCACTCAAAGGGCACTAAGCCTAGAGTGTGAAAACTGAGTTTCCTTGAGAGCTGCTTGGAAGCCTGATGGTGTGTGAAGTTAGTGAGCCAAATGGAGTTGTTCTCCCACAAGCACCACTCGGCTGATCCTTCTTCAATATGCCCTTCACCAACATGCAGTGTTTCCTTGATTGAATTAGCTCTCACACCAATATTTGCGTCTAGAGCCTTTGCATTGAGGGCTATCTGAAAACGGCTGTGGCGCTGAAGTTGCCTGAGAATGTGGAGTTGGTGGCATGTGAAACCCGCATGTGGAGCATTCGTTTGTGTGGGATGCTCTACCAGGTTCATTCTTAGATAATGCACTCAAAGGGCACTAAGCATAGAGTGTGAAAACTGAGTTTCCTTGAGAGCTGCTTGGAAGCCTGATGGTGTGTGAAGTTAGTGAGCCAAATGGAGTTGTTCTCCCACAAGAACCACTCGGCTGATCCTTCTTCCATATGCCCTTCACCAACATGCAGTGTTTCCTTGATTGAATTAGCTCTCACACCAATATTTGCGTCTAGAGCCTTTGCATTGAGGGCTATCTGAAAACGGCTGTGGCGCTGAAGTTGCCTGTGAATGTGGAGTTGGTGGCATGTGAAACCCGCATGTGGAGCATTCGTTTCTGTGGGATGCTCTACCAGGTTCATTCCTAGATAATGCACTCAAAGGGCACTAAGCATAGAGTGTGAAAACTGAGTTTCCTTGAGAGCTGCTTGGAAGCCTGATGGTGTGTGAAGTTAGTGAGCCAAATGGAGTTGTTCTCCCACAAGAACCACTCGGCTGATCCTTCTTCAATATGCCCTTCACCAACATGCAGTGTTTCCTTGATTGAATTAGCTCTCACACCAATATTTGCGTCTAGAGCCTTTGCATTGAGGGCTATCTGAAAACGGCTGTGGCGCTGAAGTTGCCTGTCAATGTGGAGTTGGTGGCATGTGAAACCCGCATGTGGAGCATTCGTTTGTGTGGGATGCTCTACCAGGTTCATTCCTAGATAATGCACTCAAAGGGCACTAAGCCTAGAGTGTGAAAACTGAGTTTCCTTGAGAGCTGCTTGGAAGCCTGATGGTGTGTGAAGTTAGTGAGCCAAATGGAGTTGTTCTCCCACAAGCACCACTCGGCTGATCCTTCTTCAATATGCCCTTCACCAACATGCAGTGTTTCCTTGATTGAATTAGCTCTCACACCAATATTTGCGTCTAGAGCCTTTGCATTGAGGGCTATCTGAAAACGGCTGTGGCGCTGAAGTTGCCTGAGAATGTGGAGTTGGTGGCATGTGAAACCCGCATGTGGAGCATTCGTTTGTGTGGGATGCTCTACCAGGTTCATTCTTAGATAATGCACTCAAAGGGCACTAAGCATAGAGTGTGAAAACTGAGTTTCCTTGAGAGCTGCTTGGAAGCCTGATGGTGTGTGAAGTTAGTGAGCCAAATGGAGTTGTTCTCCCACAAGAACCACTCGGCTGATCCTTCTTCCATATGCCCTTCACCAACATGCAGTGTTTCCTTGATTGAATTAGCTCTCACACCAATATTTGCGTCTAGAGCCTTTGCATTGAGGGCTATCTGAAAACGGCTGTGGCGCTGAAGTTGCCTGTCAATGTGGAGTTGGTGGAATGTGAAACCCGCATGTGGAGCATTCGTTTGTGTGGGATGCTCTACCAGGTTCATTCCTAGATAATGCACTCAAAGGGCACTAAGCATAGAGTGTGAAAACTGAGTTTCCTTGAGAGCTGCTTGGAAGCCTGATGGTGTGTGAAGTTAGTGAGCCAAATGGAGTTGTTCTCCCACAAGAACCACTCGGCTGATCCTTCTTCAATATGCCCTTCACAAACATGCAGTGTTGCCTTGATTGAATTAGCTCTCACACCAATATTTGCGTCTAGAGCCTTTGCATTGAGGGCTATCTGAAAACGGCTGTGGCGCTGAAGTTGCCTGTGAATGTGGAGTTGGTGGCATGTGAAACCCGCATGTGGAGCATTCGTTTGTGTGGGATGCTCTACCAGGTTCATTCCTAGATAATGCACTCAAAGGGCACTAAGCATAGAGTGTGAAAACTGAGTTTCCTTGAGAGCTGCTTGGAAGCCTGATGGTGTGTGAAGTTAGTGAGCCAAATGGAGTTGTTCTCCCACAAGAACCACTCGGCTGATCCTTCTTCAATATGCCCTTCACCAACATGCAGTGTTTCCTTGATTGAATTAGCTCTCACACCAATATTTGCGTCTAGAGCCTTTGCATTGAGGGCTATCTGAAAACGGCTGTGGCGCTGAAGTTGCCTGTGATTGTGGAGTTGGTGGCATGTGAAATCCGCATGTGGAGCATTCGTTTGTGTGGGATGCTCTACCAGGTTCTTTTCAGTCCTAGGTACTCACAAGGCACTAAGCATAGAGTGTGAAAACTGAGTTTCCTTGAGAGCTGCTTGGAAGCCTGATGGTGTGTGAAGTTAGTGAGCCAAATGGAGTTGTTCTCCCACAAGAACCACTCGGCTGATCCTTCTTCAATATGCCCTTCACCAACATGCAGTGTTTCCTTGATTGAATTAGCTCTCACACCAATATTTGCGTCTAGAGCCTTTGCATTGAGGGCTATCTGAAAACGGCTGTGGCGCTGAAGTTGCCTGAGAATGTGGAGTTGGTGGCATGTGAAACCCGCATGTGGAGCATTCGTTTGTGTGGGATGCTCTACCAGGTTCATTCCTAGATAATGCACTCAAAGGGCACTAAGCATAGAGTGTGAAAACTGAGTTTCCTTGAGAGCTGCTTGGAAGCCTGATGGTGTGTGAAGTTAGTGAGCCAAATGGAGTTGTTCTCCCACAAGAACCACTCGGCTGATCCTTCTTCAATATGCCCTTCACCAACATGCAGTGTTTCCTTGATTGAATTAGCTCTCACACCAATATTTGCGTCTAGAGCCTTTGCATTGAGGGCTATCTGAAAACGGCTGTGGCGCTGAAGTTGCCTGTGAATGTGGAGTTGGTGGCATGTGAAATCCGCATGTGGAGCATTCGTTTGTGTGGGATGCTAACCAAGCTTCATTTCAGTCCTACGTACTCAAAAGGCACTAAGCATAGAGTGTGAAAACTGAGTTTCCTTGAGAGCTGCTTGGAAGCCTGATGGTGTGTGAAGTTAGTGAGCCAAATGGAGTTGTTCTCCCACAAGAACCACTCAGCTGATCCTTCTTCAATATGCCCTTCACCAACATGCAGTGTTTCCTTGATTGTATTAGCTCTCACACCAATATTTGCGTCTAGAGCCTTTGCATTGAGGGCTATCTGAAAACAGCTGTAGCGCTGAAGTTGCCTGTGAATGTGGAGTTGGTGGCATGTGAAACCCGCATGTGGAGCATTCATTTGTGTGGGATGCTCTACCAGGTTCATTCCTAGATAATGCACTCAAAGGGCACTAAGCATAGAGTGTGAAAACTGAGTTTCCTTGAGAGCTGCTTGGAAGCCTGATGGTGTGTGAAGTTAGTGAGCCAAATGGAGTTGTTCTCCCACAAGAACCACTCGGCTGATCCTTCTTCAATATGCCCTTCACCAACATGCAGTGTTTCCTTGATTGAATTAGCTCTCACACCAATATTTGCGTCTAGAGCCTTTGCATTGAGGGCTATCTGAAAACGGCTGTGGCGCTGAAGTTGCCTGAGAATGTGGAGTTGGTGGCATGTGAAACCCGCATGTGGAGCATTCGTTTGTGTGGGATGCTCTACCAGGTTCATCCCTAGATAATGCACTCAAAGGGCACTAAGCATAGAGTGTGAAAACTGAGTTTCCTTGAGAGCTGCTGGGAAGCCTGGTGGTGTGTGAAGTTAGTGAGCCAAATGGAGTTGTTCTCCCACAAGAACCACTCGGCTGATCCTTCTTCAATATGCCCTTCACCAACATGCAGTGTTTCCTTGATTGAATTAGCTCTCACACCAATATTTGCGTCTAGAGCCTTTGCATTGAGGGCTATCTGAAAACGGCTGTGGCGCTGAAGTTGCCTGTGAATGTGGAGTTTGTGGCATGTGAAACCCGCATGTGGAGCATTCGTTTGTGTGGGATGCTCACCAACCTTCATTTCAGTCCTAGGTACTCAAAAGGCACTAAGCATAGAGTGTGAAAACTGAGTTTCCTTGAGAGCTGCTTGGAAGCCTGATGGTGTGTGAAGTTAGTGAGCCAAATGGAGTTGTTCTCCCACAAGAACCACTCGGCTGATCCTTCTTCAATATGCCCTTCACCAACATGCAGTGTTTCCTTGATTGAATTAGCTCTCTCACCAATATTTGCGTCTAGAGCCTTTGCATTGAGGGCTATCTGAAAACGGCTGTGGCGCTGAAGTTGCCTGTGAATGTGGAGTTGGTGGCATGCGAAACCCGCATGTGGAGCATTCGTTTGTGTGGGATGCTAACCAAGCTTCATTTCAGTCCTAGGTACTCAAAAGGCAGTAAGCCTAGAGTGTGAAAACTGAGTTTCCTTGAGAGCTGCGTGGAAGCCTGATGGTGTGTGAAGTTAGTGAGCCAAATGGAGTTGTTCTCCCACAAGAACCACTTGGCTGATCCTTCTTCAATATGCCCTTCACCAACATGCAGTGTTTCCTTGATTGAATTAGCTCTCACACCAATATTTGCGTCTAGAGCCTTTGCATTGAGGGCTATCTGAAAACGGCTGTGGCGCTGAAGTTGCCTGAGAATGTGGAGTTGGTGGCATGTGAAACCCGCATGTGGAGCATTCGTTTGTGTGGGATGCTCTACCAGGTTCATTCCTAGATAATGCACTCAAAGGTCACTAAGCATAGAGTGTGAAAACTGAGTTTCCTTGAGAGCTGCTTGGAAGCCTGATGGTGTGTGAAGTTAGTGAGCCAAATGGAGTTGTTCTCCCACAAGAACCACTCGGCTGATCCTTCTTCAATATGCCCTTCACCAACATGCAGTGTTTCCTTGATTGAATTAGCTCTCACACCAATATTTGCGTCTAGAGCCTTTGCATTGAGGGCTATCTGAAAACGGCTGTGGCGCTGAAGTTGCCTGTGAATGTGGAGTTGGTGGCATGTGAAATCCGCATGTGGAGCATTCGTTTGTGTGGGATGCTAACCAAGCTTCATTTCAGTCCTACGTACTCAAAAGGCACTAAGCATAGAGTGTGAAAACTGAGTTTCCTTGAGAGCTGCTTGGAAGCCTGATGGTGTGTGAAGTTAGTGAGCCAAATGGAGTTGTTCTCCCACAAGAATCACTCAGCTGATCCTTCTTCAATATGCCCTTCACCAACATGCAGTGTTTCCTTGATTGTATTAGCTCTCACACCAATATTTGCGTCTAGAGCCTTTGCATTGAGGGCTATCTGAAAACGGCTGTAGCGCTGAAGTTGCCTGTGAATGTGGAGTTGGTGGCATGTGAAACCCGCATGTGGAGCATTCGTTTGTGTGGGATGCTCTACCAGGTTCATTCCTAGATAATGCACTCAAAGGGCACTAAGCATAGAGTGTGAAAACTGAGTTTCCTTGAGAGCTGCTTGGAAGCCTGATGGTGTGTGAAGTTAGTGAGCCAAATGGAGTTGTTCTCCCACAAGAACCACTCGGCTGATCCTTCTTCAATATGCCCTTCACCAACATGCAGTGTTTCCTTGATTGAATTAGCTCTCACACCAATATTTGCGTCTAGAGCCTTTGCATTGAGGGCTATCTGAAAACGGCTGTGGCGCTGAAGTTGCCTGTGAATGTGGAGTTGGTGGCATGTGAAATCCGCATGTGGAGCATTCGTTTGTGTGGGATGCTCTACCAGGTTCTTTTCAGTCCTAGGTACTCACAAGGCACTAAGCATAGAGTGTGAAAACTGAGTTTCCTTGAGAGCTGCTTGGAAGCCTGATGGTGTGTGAAGTTAGTGAGCCAAATGGAGTTGTTCTCCCACAAGAACCACTCGGCTGATCCTTCTTCAATATGCCCTTCACCAACATGCAGTGTTTCCTTGATTGAATTAGCTCTCAAACCAATATTTGCGTCTAGAGCCTTTGCATTGAGGGCTATCTGAAAACGGCTGTGGCGCTGAAGTTGCATGTGAATGTGGAGTTGGTGGCATGTGAAACCCGCATGTGGAGCATTCGTTTGTGTGGGATGCTCTACCAGGTTCATTCCTAGATAATGCACTCAAAGGGCACTAAGCATAGAGTGTGAAAACTGAGTTTCCTTGAGAGCTGCTTGGAAGCCTGATGGTGTGTGAAGTTAGTGAGCCAAATGGAGTTGTTCTCCCACAAGAACCACTCGGCTGATCCTTCTTCAATATGCCCTTCACCAACATGCAGTGTTTCCTTGATTGAATTAGCTCTCACACCAATATTTGCGTCTAGAGCCTTTGCATTGAGGGCTATCTGAAAACGGCTGTGGCGCTGAAGTTGCCTGTGAATGTGGAGTTGGTGGCATGTGAAATCCGCATGTGGAGCATTCGTTTGTGTGGGATGCTCTACCAGGTTCTTTTCAGTCCTAGGTAATCACAAGGCACTAAGCATAGAGTGTGAAAACTGAGTTTCCTTGAGAGCTGCTTGGAAGCCTGATGGTGTGTGAAGTTAGTGAGCCAAATGGAGTTGTTCTCCCACAAGAACCACTCGGCTGATCCTTCTTCAATATGCCCTTCACCAACATGCAGTGTTTCCTTGATTGAATTAGCTCTCACACCAATATTTGCGTCTAGAGCCTTTGCATTGAGGGCTATCTGAAAACGGCTGTGGCGCTGAAGTTGCCTGTCAATGTGGAGTTGGTGGCATGTGAAACCCGCATGTGGAGCATTCGTTTGTGTGGGATGCTCTACCAGGTTCATTCCTAGATAATGCACTCAAAGGGCACTAAGCATAGAGTGTGAAAACTGAGTTTCCTTGAGAGCTGCTTGGAAGCCTGATGGTGTGTGAAGTTAGTGAGCCAAATGGAGTTGTTCTCCCACAAGAACCACTCGGCTGATCCTTCTTCAATATGCCCTTCACCAACATGCAGTGTTTCCTTGATTGAATTAGCTCTCACACCAATATTTGTGTCTAGAGCCTTTGCATTGAGGGCTATCTGAAAACGGCTGTGGCGCTGAAGTTGCCTGTGAATGTGGAGTTGGTGGCATGTGAAATCCGCATGTGGAGCATTCGTTTGTGTGGGATGCTAACCAAGCTTCATTTCAGTCCTACGTACTCAAAAGGCACTAAGCATAGAGTGTGAAAACTGAGTTTCCTTGAGAGCTGCTTGGAAGCCTGATGGTGTGTGAAGTTAGTGAGCCAAATGGAGTTGTTCTCCCACAAGAACCACTCAGCTGATCCTTCTTCAATATGCCCTTCACCAACATGCAGTGTTTCCTTGATTGTATTAGCTCTCTCACCAATATTTGCGTCTAGAGCCTTTGCATTGAGGGCTATCTGAAAACGGCTGTGGCGCTGAAGTTGCCTGTGAATGTGGAGTTGGTGGCATGTGAAACCCGCATGTGGAGCATTCGTTTGTGTGGGATGCTCTACCAGGTTCATTCCTAGATAATGCACTCAAAGGGCACTAAGCATAGAGTGTGAAAACTGAGTTTCCTTGAGAGCTGCTTGGAAGCCTGATGGTGTGTGAAGTTAGTGAGCCAAATGGAGTTGTTCTCCCACAAGAACCACTCGGCTGATCCTTCTTCAATATGCCCTTCACCAACATGCAGTGTTTCCTTGATTGAATTAGCTCTCACACCAATATTTGTGTGTAGAGCCTTTGCATTGAGGGCTATCTGAAAACGGCTGTGGCGCTGAAGTTGCCTGTGAATGTGGAGTTGGTGGCATGTGAAACCCGCATGTGGAGCATTCGTTTGTGTGGGATGCTCTACCAGGTTCATTCCTAGATAATGCACTCAAAGGGCACTAAGCATAGAGTGTGAAAACTGAGTTTCCTTGAGAGCTGCTTGGAAGTCTGATGGTGTGTGAAGTTAGTGAGCCAAATGGAGTTGTTCTCCCACAAGAACCACTCGGCTGATCCTTCTTCAATATGCCCTTCACCAACATGCAGTGTTTCCTTGATTGAATTAGCTCTCACACCAATATTTGCGTCTAGAGCCTTTGCATTGAGGGCTATCTGAAAACGGCTGTGGCGCTGAAGTTGCCTGAGAATGTGGAGTTGGTGGCATGTGAAACCCGCATGTGGAGCATTCGTTTGTGTGGGATGCTCTACCAGGTTCATTCCTAGATAATGCACTCAAAGGGCACTAAGCATAGAGTGTGAAAACTGAGTTTCCTTGAGAGCTGCTTGGAAGCCTGATGGTGTGTGAAGTTAGTGAGCCAAATGGAGTTGTTCTCCCACAAGAACCACTCAGCTGATCCTTCTTCAATATGCCCTTCACCAACATGCAGTGTTTCCTTGATTGAATTAGCTCTCACACCAATATTTGCGTCTAGAGCCTTTGCATTGAGGGCTATCTGAAAACGGCTGTGGCGCTGAAGTTGCCTGTGAATGTGGAGTTGGTGGCATGTGAAATCCGCATGTGGAGCATTCGTTTGTGTGGGATGCTATCCAAGCTTCATTTCAGTCCTACGTACTCAAAAGGCACTAAGCATAGAGTGTGAAAACTGAGTTTCCTTGAGAGCTGCTTGGAAGCCTGATGGTGTGTGAAGTTAGTGAGCCAAATGGAGTTGTTCTCCCACAAGAACCACTCGGCTGATCCTTCTTCAATATGCCCTTCACCAACATGCAGTGTTTCCTTGATTGAATTAGCTCTCACACCAATATTTGTGTCTAGAGCCTTTGCATTGAGGGCTATCTGAAAACGGCTGTGGCGCTGAAGTTGCCTGTGAATGTGGAGTTGGTGGCATGTGAAACCCGCATGTGGAGCATTCGTTTGTGTGGGATGCTCTACCAGGTTCATTCCTAGATAATGCACTCAAAGGGCACTAAGCATAGAGTGTGAAAACTGAGTTTCCTTGAGAGCTGCTTGGAAGCCTGATGGTGTGTGAAGTTAGTGAGCCAAATGGAGTTGTTCTCCCACAAGAACCACTCGGCTGATCCTTCTTCAATATGCCCTTCACCAACATGCAGTGTTTCCTTGATTGAATTAGCTCTCACACCAATATTTGCGTCTAGAGCCTTTGCATTGAGGGCTATCTGAAAACGGCTGTGGCGCTGAAGTTGCCTGTGAATGTGGAGTTGGTGGCATGTGAAACCCGCATGTGGAGCATTCGTTTGTGTGGGATGCTCTACCAGGTTCATTCCTAGATAATGCACTCAAAGGGCACTAAGCATAGAGTGTGAAAAGTGAGTTTCCTTGAGAGCTGCTTGGAAGCCTGATGGTGTGTGAAGTTAGTGAGCCAAATGGAGTTGTTCTCCCACAAGAACCACTCGGCTGATCCTTCTTCAATATGCCCTTCACCAACATGCAGTGTTTCCTTGATTGAATTAGCTCTCATACCAATATTTGTGTCTAGAGCCTTTGCATTGAGGGCTATCTGAAAACGTCTGTGGTGCTGAAGTTGCCTGAGAATGTGGAGTTGGTGGCATGTGAAACCCGCATGTGGAGCATTCGTTTGTGTGGGATGCTCTACCAGGTTCATTCCTAGATAATGCACTCAAAGGGCACTAAGCATAGAGTGTGAAAACTGAGTTTCCTTGAGAGCTGCTTGGAAGCCTGATGGTGTGTGAAGTTAGTGAGCCAAATGGAGTTGTTCTCCCACAAGAATCACTCGGCTGATCCTTCTTCAATATGCCCTTCACCAACATGCAGTGTTTCCTTGATTGAATTAGCTCTCTCACCAATATTTGCGTCTAGAGCCTTTGCATTGAGGGCTATCTGAAAACGGCTGTGGCGCTGAAGTTGCCTGTGAATGTGGAGTTGGTGGCATGTGAAACCCGCATGTGGAGCATCGTTTGTGTGGGATGCTCTACCAGGTTCATTCCTAGATAATGCACTCAAAGGGCACTAAGCATAGAGTGTGAAAACTGAGTTTCCTTGAGAGCTGCTTGGAAGCCTGATGGTGTGTGAAGTTAGTGAGCCAAATGGAGTTGTTCTCCCACAAGAACCACTCGGCTGATCCTTCTTCAATATGCCCTTCACCAACATGCAGTGTTTCCTTGATTGAATTAGCTCTCACACCAATATTTGCGTCTAGAGCCTTTGCATTGAGGGCTATCTGAAAACGGCTGTGGCGCTGAAGTTGCATGTGAATGTGGAGTTGGTGGCATGTGAAACCCGCATGTGGAGCATTCGTTTGTGTGGGATGCTCTACCAGGTTCATTCCTAGATAATGCACTCAAAGGGCACTAAGCATAGAGTGTGAAAACTGAGTTTCCTTGAGAGCTGCTTGGAAGCCTGATGGTGTGTGAAGTTAGTGAGCCAAATGGAGTTGTTCTCCCACAAGAACCACTCGGCTGATCCTTCTTCAATATGCCCTTCACCAACATGCAGTGTTTCCTTGATTGAATTAGCTCTCACACCAATATTTGCGTCTAGAACCTTTGCATTGAGGGCTATCTGAAAACGGCTGTGGCGCTGAAGTTGCCTGAGAATGTGTAGTTGGTGGCATGTGAAATCCGCATGTGGAGCATTCGTTTGTGTGGTATGCTAACCAAGCTTCATTTCAGTCCTAGGTACTCAAAAGGCACTAAGCATAGAGTGTGAAAACTGAGTCTCCATGAGAGCTGCTTGGAAGCCTGATGGTGTGTGAAGTTAGTGAGCCAAATGGAGTTGTTCTCCCACAAGAACCACTCGGCTGATCCTTCTTCAATATGCCCTTCACCAACATGCAGTGTTTCCTTGATTGAATTAGCTCTCACACCAATATTTGCGTCTAGAGCCTTTGCATTGAGGGCTATCTGAAAACGGCTGTGGCGCTGAAGTTGCCTGTGAATGTGGAGTTGGTGGCATGTGAAACCCGCATGTGGAGCATTCGTTTGTGTGGGATGCTCTACCAGGTTCATTCCTAGATAATGCACTCAAAGGGCACTAAGCATAGAGTGTGAAAACTGAGTTTCCTTGAGAGCTGTTTGGAAGCCTGATGGTGTGTGAAGTTAGTGAGCCAAATGGAGTTGTTCTCCCACAAGAACCACTCAGCTGATCCTTCTTCAATATGCCCTTCACCAACATGCAGTGTTTCCTTGATTGAATTAGCTCTCACACCAATATTTGCGTCTAGAGCCTTTGCATTGAGGGCTATCTGAAAACGGCTGTGGCGCTGAAGTTGCCTGTGAATGTGGAGTTGGTGGCATGTGAAATCCGCATGTGGAGCATTCGTTTGTGTGGGATGCTCTAACCAAGCTTCATTTCAGTCCTAGGTACTCAAAGGGCACTAAGCATAGAGTGTGAAAACTGAGTTTCCTTGAGAGCTGCTTGGAAGCCTGATGGTGTGTGAAGTTAGTGAGCCAAATGGAGTTGTTCTCCCACAAGAACCACTCAGCTGATCCTTCTTCAATATGCCCTTCACCAACATGCAGTGTTTCCTTGATTGAATTAGCTCTCACACCAATATTTGCGTCTAGAGCCTTTGCATTGAGGGCTATCTGAAAACGGCTGTGGCGCTGAAGTTGCCTGAGAATGTGGAGTTGGTGGCATGTGAAACCCGCATGTGGAGCATTCGTTTGTGTGGGATGCTCTACCAGGTTCATTCCTAGATAATGCACTCAAAGGGCACTAAGCATAGAGTGTGAAAACTGAGTTTCCTTGAGAGCTGCTTGGAAGCCTGATGGTGTGTGAAGTTAGTGAGCCAAATGGAGTTGTTCTCCCACAAGAACCACTCGGCTGATCCTTCTTCAATATGCCCTTCACCAACATGCAGTGTTTCCTTGATTGAATTAGCTCTCACACCAATATTAGCGTCTAGAGCCTTTGCATTGAGGGCTATCTGAAAACGGCTGTGGTGCTGAAGTTGCCTGTGAATGTGGAGTTGGTGGCATGTGAAACCCGCATGTGGAGCATTCGTTTGTGTGGGATGCTCTACCAGGTTCATTCCTAGATAATGCACTCAAAGGGCACTAAGGATAGAGTGTGAAAACTGAGTTTCCTTGAGAGCTGCTTGGAAGCCTGATGGTGTGTGAAGTTAGTGAGCCAAATGGAGTTGTTCTCCACAAGAACCACTCAGCTGATCCTTCTTCAATATGCCCTTCACCAACATGCAGTGTTTCCTTGATTGAATTAGCTCTCACACCAATATTTGCGTCTAGAGCCTTTGCATTGAGGGCTATCTGAAAACGGCTGTGGCGCTGAAGTTGCCTGAGAATGTGGAGTTGGTGGCATGTGAAATGCGCATGTGGGAAGCATTCGTTTGTGTGGGATGCTCTACCAGGTTCATTCCTAGATAATGCACTCAAAGGGCACTAAGCATAGAGTGTGAAAACTGAGTTTCCTTGAGAGCTGCTTGGAAGCCTGATGGTGTGTGAAGTTAGTGAGCCAAATGGAGTTGTTCTCCCACAAGAACCACTCGGCTGATCCTTCTTCAATATGCCCTTCACCAACATGCAGTGTTTCCTTGATTGAATTAGCTCTCACACCAATATTTGCGTCTAGAGCCTTTGCATTGAGGGCTATCTGAAAACGGCTGTGGCGCTGAAGTTGCCTGAGAATGTGTAGTTGGTGGCATGTGAAATCCGCATGTGGAGCATTCGTTTGTGTGGTATGCTAACCAAGCTTCATTTCAGTCCTAGGTACTCAAAAGGCACTAAGCATAGAGTGTGAAAACTGAGTTTCCATGAGAGCTGCTTGGAAGCCTGATGGTGTGTGAAGTTAGTGAGCCAAATGGAGTTTTTCTCCCACAAGAACCACTCAGCTGATCCTTCTTCAATATGCCCTTCACCAACATGCAGTGTTTCCTTGATTGAATTAGCTCTCACACCAATATTTGCGTCTAGAGCCTTTGCATTGAGGGCTATCTGAAAACGGCTGTGGCGCTGAAGTTGCCTGAGAATGTGGAGTTGGTGGCATGTGAAACCCGCATGTGGAGCATTCGTTTGTGTGGGATGCTCTACCAGGTTCATTCCTAGATAATGCACTCAAAGGGCACTAAGCATAGAGTGTGAAAACTGAGTTTCCTTGAGAGCTGTTTGGAAGCCTGATGGTGTGTGAAGTTAGTGAGCCAAATGGAGTTGTTCTCCCACAAGAACCACTCGGCTGATCCTTCTTCAATATGCCCTTCACCAACATGCAGTGTTTCCTTGATTCAATTAGCTCTCACACCAATATTTGCATCTAGAGCCTTTGCATTGAGGGCTATCTGAAAACGGCTGTGGCGCTGAAGTTGCCTGTGAATGTGGAGTTGGTGGCATGTGAAATCCGCATGTGGAGCATTCGTTTGTGTGGGATGCTCTAACCAAGCTTCATTTCAGTCCTAGGTACTCAAAAGGCACTAAGCATAGAGTGTGAAAACTGAGTTTCCTTGAGAGCTGCTTGGAAGCCTGATGGTGTGTGAAGTTAGTGAGCCAAATGGAGTTGTTCTCCCACAAGAACCACTCAGCTGATCCTTCTTCAATATGCCCTTCACCAACATGCAGTGTTTCCTTGATTGAATTAGCTCTCACACCAATATTTGCGTCTAGAGCCTTTGCATTGAGGGCTATCTGAAAACGGCTGTGGCGCTGAAGTTGCCTGTGAATGTGGAGTTGGTGGCATGTGAAACCCGCATGTGGAGCATTCGTTTGTGTGGGATGCTCTACCAGGTTCATTCCTAGATAATGCACTCAAAGGGCACTAAGCCTAGAGTGTGAAAACTGAGTTTCCTTGAGAGCTGCTTGGAAGCCTGATGGTGTGTGAAGTTAGTGAGCCAAATGGAGTTGTTCTCCCACAAGAACCACTCGGCTGATCCTTCTTCAATATGCCCTTCACCAACATGCAGTGTTTCCTTGATTGAATTAGCTCTCACACCAATATTTGCGTCTAGAGCCTTTGCATTGAGGGCTATCTGAAAACGGCTGTGGTGCTGAAGTTGCCTGTGAATGTGGAGTTGGTGGCATGTGAAACCCGCATGTGGAGCATTCGTTTGTGTGGGATGCTCTACCAGGTTCATTCCTAGATAAGGCAGTCAAAGGGCACTAAGCATAGAGTGTGAAAACTGAGTTTGCTTGAGAGCTGCTTGGAAGCCTGATGGTGTGTGAAGTTAGTGAGCCAAATGGAGTTGTTCTCCCACAAGCACCACTCAGTTGATCCTTCTTCAATATGCCCTTCACCAACATGCAGTGTTTCCTTGATTGAATTAGCTCTCACACCAATATTTGCGTCTAGAGCCTTTGCATTGAGGGCTATCTGAAAACGGCTGTGGCGCTGAAGTTGCCTGAGAATGTGGAGTTGGTGGCATGTGAAACCCGCATGTGGAGCATTCGTTTGTGTGGGATGCTCTACCAGGTTCATTCCTAGATAATGCACTCAAAGGGCACTAAGCATAGAGTGTGAAAACTGAGTTTCCTTGAGAGCTGCTTGGAAGCCTGATGGTGTGTGAAGTTAGTGAGCCAAATGGAGTTGTTCTCCCACAAGAACCACTCGGCTGATCCTTCTTCAATATGCCCTTCACCAACATGCAGTGTTTCCTTGATTGAATTAGCTCTCACACCAATATTTGCGTCTAGAGCCTTTGCATTGAGGGCTATCTGAAAACGGCTGTGGCGCTGAAGTTGCCTGAGAATGTGGAGTTGATGGCATGTGAAACCCGCATGTGGAGCATTCGTTTGTGTGGGATGCTCTACCAGGTTCATTACTAGATAATGCACTCAAAGGGCACTAAGCATAGAGTGTGAAAACTGAGTTTCCTTGAGAGCTGCTTGGAAGCCTGATGGTGTGTGAAGTTAGTGAGCCAAATGGAGTTGTTCTCCCACAAGAACCACTCGGCTGATCCTTCTTCAATATGCCCTTCACCAACATGCAGTGTTTCCTTGATTGAATTAGCTCTCACACCAATATTTGCGTCTAGAGCCTTTGCATTGAGGGCTATCTGAAAACGGCTGTGGCGCTGAAGTTGCCTGTGAATGTGGAGTTGGTGGCATGTGAAACCCGCATGTGGAGCATTCGTTTGTGTGGGATGCTCTACCAGGTTCATTCCTAGATAATGCACTCAAAGGGCACTAAGCATAGAGTGTGAAAACTGAGTTTCCTTGAGAGCTGCTTGGAAGCCTGATGGTGTGTGAAGTTAGTGAGCCAAATGGAGTTGTTCTCCCACAAGAACCACTCGGCTGATCCTTCTTCAATATGCCCTTCACCAACATGCAGTGTTTCCTTGATTGAATTAGCTCTCACACCAATATTTGCGTCTAGAGCCTTTGCATTGAGGGCTATCTGAAAACGGCTGTGGCGCTGAAGTTGCCTGTGAATGTGGAGTTGGTGGCATGTGAAACCCGCATGTGGAGCATTCGTTTGTGTGGGATGCTCTACCAGGTTCATTCCTAGATAATGCACTCAAAGGGCACTAAGCATAGAGTGTGAAAAGTGAGTTTCCTTGAGAGCTGCTTGGAAGCCTGATGGTGTGTGAAGTTAGTGAGCCAAATGGAGTTGTTCTCCCACAAGAACCACTCGGCTGATCCTTCTTCAATATGCCCTTCACCAACATGCAGTGTTTCCTTGATTGAATTAGCTCTCATACCAATATTTGTGTCTAGAGCCTTTGCATTGAGGGCTATCTGAAAACGTCTGTGGTGCTGAAGTTGCCTGAGAATGTGGAGTTGGTGGCATGTGAAACCCGCATGTGGGAGCAAAGTTCGTTTGTGTGGGATGCTCTACCAGGTTCATTCCTAGATAATGCACTCAAAGGGCACTAAGCATAGAGTGTGAAAACTGAGTTTCCTTGAGAGCTGCTTGGAAGCCTGATGGTGTGTGAAGTTAGTGAGCCAAATGGAGTTGTTCTCCCACAAGAATCACTCGGCTGATCCTTCTTCAATATGCCCTTCACCAACATGCAGTGTTTCCTTGATTGAATTAGCTCTCTCACCAATATTTGCGTCTAGAGCCTTTGCATTGAGGGCTATCTGAAAACGGCTGTGGCGCTGAAGTTGCCTGTCAATGTGGAGTTGGTGGCATGTGAAACCCGCATGTGGAGCATTCGTTTGTGTGGGATGCTCTACCAGGTTCATTCCTAGATAATGCACTCAAAGGGCACTAAGCATAGAGTGTGAAAACTGAGTTTCCTTGAGAGCTGCTTGGAAGCCTGATGGTGTGTGAAGTTAGTGAGCCAAATGGAGTTGTTCTCCCACAAGAACCACTCGGCTGATCCTTCTTCAATATGCCCTTCACCAACATGCAGTGTTTCCTTGATTGAATTAGCTCTCACACCAATATTTGCGTCTAGAGCCTTTGCATTGAGGGCTATCTGAAAACGGCTGTGGCGCTGAAGTTGCCTGTGAATGTGGAGTTGGTGGCATGTGAAACCCGCATGTGGAGCATTCGTTTGTGTGGGATGCTCTACCAGGTTCATTCCTAGATAATGCACTCAAAGGGCACTAAGCATAGAGTGTGAAAAGTGAGTTTCCTTGAGAGCTGCTTGGAAGCCTGATGGTGTGTGAAGTTAGTGAGCCAAATGGAGTTGTTCTCCCACAAGAACCACTCGGCTGATCCTTCTTCAATATGCCCTTCACCAACATGCAGTGTTTCCTTGATTGAATTAGCTCTCATACCAATATTTGTGTCTAGAGCCTTTGCATTGAGGGCTATCTGAAAACGTCTGTGGTGCTGAAGTTGCCTGAGAATGTGGAGTTGGTGGCATGTGAAACCCGCATGTGGAGCATTCGTTTGTGTGGGATGCTCTACCAGGTTCATTCCTAGATAATGCACTCAAAGGGCACTAAGCATAGAGTGTGAAAACTGAGTTTCCTTGAGAGCTGCTTGGAAGCCTGATGGTGTGTGAAGTTAGTGAGCCAAATGGAGTTGTTCTCCCACAAGAATCACTCGGCTGATCCTTCTTCAATATGCCCTTCACCAACATGCAGTGTTTCCTTGATTGAATTAGCTCTCTCACCAATATTTGCGTCTAGAGCCTTTGCATTGAGGGCTATCTGAAAACGGCTGTGGCGCTGAAGTTGCCTGTGAATGTGGAGTTGGTGGCATGTGAAACCCGCATGTGGAGCATTCGTTTGTGTGGGATGCTCTACCAGGTTCATTCCTAGATAATGCACTCAAAGGGCACTAAGCATAGAGTGTGAAAACTGAGTTTCCTTGAGAGCTGCTTGGAAGCCTGATGGTGTGTGAAGTTAGTGAGCCAAATGGAGTTGTTCTCCCACAAGAACCACTCGGCTGATCCTTCTTCAATATGCCCTTCACCAACATGCAGTGTTTCCTTGATTGAATTAGCTCTCACACCAATATTTGCGTCTAGAGCCTTTGCATTGAGGGCTATCTGAAAACGGCTGTGGCGCTGAAGTTGCATGTGAATGTGGAGTTGGTGGCATGTGAAACCCGCATGTGGAGCATTCGTTTGTGTGGGATGCTCTACCAGGTTCATTCCTAGATAATGCACTCAAAGGGCACTAAGCATAGAGTGTGAAAACTGAGTTTCCTTGAGAGCTGCTTGGAAGCCTGATGGTGTGTGAAGTTAGTGAGCCAAATGGAGTTGTTCTCCCACAAGAACCACTCGGCTGATCCTTCTTCAATATGCCCTTCACCAACATGCAGTGTTTCCTTGATTGAATTAGCTCTCACACCAATATTTGCGTCTAGAACCTTTGCATTGAGGGCTATCTGAAAACGGCTGTGGCGCTGAAGTTGCCTGAGAATGTGTAGTTGGTGGCATGTGAAATCCGCATGTGGAGCATTCGTTTGTGTGGTATGCTAACCAAGCTTCATTTCAGTCCTAGGTACTCAAAAGGCACTAAGCATAGAGTGTGAAAACTGAGTCTCCATGAGAGCTGCTTGGAAGCCTGATGGTGTGTGAAGTTAGTGAGCCAAATGGAGTTGTTCTCCCACAAGAACCACTCGGCTGATCCTTCTTCAATATGCCCTTCACCAACATGCAGTGTTTCCTTGATTGAATTAGCTCTCACACCAATATTTGCGTCTAGAGCCTTTGCATTGAGGGCTATCTGAAAACGGCTGTGGCGCTGAAGTTGCCTGTGAATGTGGAGTTGGTGGCATGTGAAACCCGCATGTGGAGCATTCGTTTGTGTGGGATGCTCTACCAGGTTCATTCCTAGATAATGCACTCAAAGGGCACTAAGCATAGAGTGTGAAAACTGAGTTTCCTTGAGAGCTGTTTGGAAGCCTGATGGTGTGTGAAGTTAGTGAGCCAAATGGAGTTGTTCTCCCACAAGAACCACTCAGCTGATCCTTCTTCAATATGCCCTTCACCAACATGCAGTGTTTCCTTGATTGAATTAGCTCTCACACCAATATTTGCGTCTAGAGCCTTTGCATTGAGGGCTATCTGAAAACGGCTGTGGCGCTGAAGTTGCCTGTGAATGTGGAGTTGGTGGCATGTGAAATCCGCATGTGGAGCATTCGTTTGTGTGGGATGCTCTAACCAAGCTTCATTTCAGTCCTAGGTACTCAAAGGGCACTAAGCATAGAGTGTGAAAACTGAGTTTCCTTGAGAGCTGCTTGGAAGCCTGATGGTGTGTGAAGTTAGTGAGCCAAATGGAGTTGTTCTCCCACAAGAACCACTCAGCTGATCCTTCTTCAATATGCCCTTCACCAACATGCAGTGTTTCCTTGATTGAATTAGCTCTCACACCAATATTTGCGTCTAGAGCCTTTGCATTGAGGGCTATCTGAAAACGGCTGTGGCGCTGAAGTTGCCTGTGAATGTGGAGTTGGTGGCATGTGAAACCCGCATGTGGAGCATTCGTTTGTGTGGGATGCTCTACCAGGTTCATTCCTAGATAATGCACTCAAAGGGCACTAAGCATAGAGTGTGAAAACTGAGTTTCCTTGAGAGCTGCTTGGAAGCCTGATGGTGTGTGAAGTTAGTGAGCCAAATGGAGTTGTTCTCCCACAAGAACCACTCGGCTGATCCTTCTTCAATATGCCCTTCACCAACATGCAGTGTTTCCTTGATTGAATTAGCTCTCACACCAATATTAGCGTCTAGAGCCTTTGCATTGAGGGCTATCTGAAAACGGCTGTGGCGCTGAAGTTGCCTGTGAATGTGGAGTTGGTGGCATGTGAAACCCGCATGTGGAGCATTCGTTTGTGTGGGATGCTCTACCAGGTTCATTCCTAGATAATGCACTCAAAGGGCACTAAGGATAGAGTGTGAAAACTGAGTTTCCTTGAGAGCTGCTTGGAAGCCTGATGGTGTGTGAAGTTAGTGAGCCAAATGGAGTTGTTCTCCCACAAGAACCACTCAGCTGATCCTTCTTCAATATGCCCTTCACCAACATGCAGTGTTTCCTTGATTGAATTAGCTCTCACACCAATATTTGCGTCTAGAGCCTTTGCATTGAGGGCTATCTGAAAACGGCTGTGGCGCTGAAGTTGCCTGAGAATGTGGAGTTGGTGGCATGTGAAATGCGCATGTGGAGCATTCGTTTGTGTGGGATGCTCTACCAGGTTCATTCCTAGATAATGCACTCAAAGGGCACTAAGCATAGAGTGTGAAAACTGAGTTTCCTTGAGAGCTGCTTGGAAGCCTGATGGTGTGTGAAGTTAGTGAGCCAAATGGAGTTGTTCTCCCACAAGAACCACTCGGCTGATCCTTCTTCAATATGCCCTTCACCAACATGCAGTGTTTCCTTGATTGAATTAGCTCTCACACCAATATTTGCGTCTAGAGCCTTTGCATTGAGGGCTATCTGAAAACGGCTGTGGCGCTGAAGTTGCCTGAGAATGTGTAGTTGGTGGCATGTGAAATCCGCATGTGGAGCATTCGTTTGTGTGGTATGCTAACCAAGCTTCATTTCAGTCCTAGGTACTCAAAAGGCACTAAGCATAGAGTGTGAAAACTGAGTTTCCATGAGAGCTGCTTGGAAGCCTGATGGTGTGTGAAGTTAGTGAGCCAAATGGAGTTTTTCTCCCACAAGAACCACTCAGCTGATCCTTCTTCAATATGCCCTTCACCAACATGCAGTGTTTCCTTGATTGAATTAGCTCTCACACCAATATTTGCGTCTAGAGCCTTTGCATTGAGGGCTATCTGAAAACGGCTGTGGCGCTGAAGTTGCCTGAGAATGTGGAGTTGGTGGCATGTGAAACCCGCATGTGGAGCATTCGTTTGTGTGGGATGCTCTACCAGGTTCATTCCTAGATAATGCACTCAAAGGGCACTAAGCATAGAGTGTGAAAACTGAGTTTCCTTGAGAGCTGTTTGGAAGCCTGATGGTGTGTGAAGTTAGTGAGCCAAATGGAGTTGTTCTCCCACAAGAACCACTCGGCTGATCCTTCTTCAATATGCCCTTCACCAACATGCAGTGTTTCCCCCCTCTGATTCAATTAGCTCTCACACCAATATTTGCATCTAGAGCCTTTGCATTGAGGGCTATCTGAAAACGGCTGTGGCGCTGAAGTTGCCTGTGAATGTGGAGTTGGTGGCATGTGAAATCCCGCATGTGGAGCATTCGTTTGTGTGGGATGCTCTACCAAGCTTCATTTCAGTCCTAGGCTCTCAAAGGCACTAAGCATAGAGTGTGAAAACTGAGTTTCCTTGAGAGCTGCTTGGAAGCCTGATGGTGTGTGAAGTTAGTGAGCCAAATGGAGTTGTTCTCCCACAAGAACCACTCAGCTGATCCTTCTTCAATATGCCCTTCACCAACATGCAGTGTTTCCTTGATTGAATTAGCTCTCACACCAATATTTGCGTCTAGAGCCTTTGCATTGAGGGCTATCTGAAAACGGCTGTGGCGCTGAAGTTGCCTGTGAATGTGGAGTTGGTGGCATGTGAAACCCGCATGTGGAACATTCGTTTGTGTGGGATGCTCTACCAGGTTCATTCCTAGATAATGCATTCAAATGGCACTAAACATAGAGTGTGAAAACTGAGTTTCCTTGAGAGCTGCTTGGAAGCCTGATGGTGTGTGAAGTTAGTGAGCCAAATGGAGTTGTTCTCCCACAAGAACCACTA
>NW_026697853.1:0-22903 GCF_030435755.1 Ochotona princeps | reverse complement strand
TGACGTTAGTGAGCCAAATGGAGTTGTTCTCCCACAAGAACCACTCGGCTGATCCTTCTTCAATATGCCCTTCACCAACATGCAGTGTTTCCTTGATTGAATTAGCTCTCACACCAATATTTGCGTCTAGAGCCTTTGCATTGAGGGCTATCTGAAAACGGCTGTGGCGCTGAAGTTGCCTGTGAATGTGGAGTTGGTGGCATGTGAAACCCGCATGTGGAGCATTCGTTTGTGTGGGATGCTCTACCAGGTTCATTTCAGTCCTAGCCATACAAAGGGCACTAAGCATAGAGTGTGAAAACTGAGTTCCCTTGAGAGCTGCTTGCAAGCCTGATGGTGTGTGAAGTTAGTGAGCCAAATGGAGTTGTTCTCCCACAAGAACCACTCGGCTGATCCTTCTTCAGTATGCCCTTCACCAACATGCAGTGTTTCCTTGATTGAATTAGCTCTCACACCAATATTTGCGTCTAGAGCCTTTGCATTGAGGGCTATCTGAAAACGGCTGTGGCGCTGAAGTTGCCTGTGAATGTGGAGTTGGTGGCATGTGAAACCCGCATGTGGAGCATTGGTTTGTGTGGGATGCTCTACCAGGTTCATTCCTAGATAATGCACTCAAAGGGCACTAAGCATAGAGTGTGAAAACTGAGTTTCCTTGAGAGCTGCTTGGAAGCCTGATGGTGTGTGAAGTTAGTGAGCCAAATGGAGTTGTTCTCCCACAAGAACCACTCGGCTGATCCTTCTTCAGTATGCCCTTCACCAACATGCAGTGTTTCCTTGATTGAATTAGCTCTCACACCAATATTTGCGTCTAGAGCCTTTGCATTGAGGGCTATCTGAAAACGGCTGTGGCGCTGAAGTTGCCTGTGAATGTGGAGTTGGTGGCATGTGAAACCCGCATGTGGAGCATTCGTTTGTGTGGGATGCTCTACCAGGTTCATTCCTAGATAATGCACTCAAAGGGCACTAAGCATAGAGTGTGAAAACTGAGTTCCCTTGAGAGCTGCTTGGAAGCCTGATGGTGTGTGAAGTTAGTGAGCCAAATGGAGTTGTTCTCCCACAAGAACCACTCGGCTGATCCTTCTTCAATATGCCCTTCACCAACATGCAGTGTTTCCTTGATTGAATTAGCTCTCACACCAATATTTGCGTCTAGAGCCTTTGCATTGAGGGCTATCTGAAAACGGCTGTGGCGCTGAAGTTGCCTGTGAATGTGGAGTTGGTGGCATGTGAAACCCGCATGTGGAGCATTCGTTTGTGTGGGATGCTCTACCAGGTTCATTTCAGTCCTAGCCATACAAAGGGCACTAAGCATAGAGTGTGAAAACTGAGTTTCCTTGAGAGCTGCTTGGAAGCCTGATGGTGTGTGAAGTTAGTGAGCCAAATGGAGTTGTTCTCCCACAAGAACCACTCGGCTGATCCTTCTTCAATATGCCCTTCACCAACATGCAGTGTTTCCTTGATTGAATTAGCTCTCACACCAATATTTGCGTCTAGAGCCTTTGCATTGAGGGCTATCTGAAAACGGCTGTGGCGCTGAAGTTGCCTGTGAATGTGGAGTTGGTGGCATGTGAAACCCGCATGTGGAGCATTCGTTTGTGTGGGATGCTCTACCAGGTTCATTCCTAGATAATGCACTCAAAGGGCACTAAGCATAGAGTGTGAAAACTGAGTTTTCTTGAGAGCTGCTTGGAAGCCTGATGGTGTGTGAAGTTAGTGAGCCAAATGGAGTTGTTCTCCCACAAGAACCACTCGGCTGATCCTTCTTCAGTATGCCCTTCACCAACATGCAGTGTTTCCTTGATTGAATTAGCTCTCACATCAATATTTGCGTCTAGAGCCTTTGCATTGAGGGCTATCTGAAAACGGCTGTGGCGCTGAAGTTGCCTGTGAATGTGGAGTTGGTGGCATGTGAAACCCGCATGTGGAGCATTCGTTTGTGTGGGATGCTCTACCAGGTTCATTTCAGTCCTAGCCATACAAAGGGCACTAAGCACAGAGTGTGAAAACTGAGTTCCCTTGAGAGCTGCTTGCAAGCCTGATGGTGTGTGAAGTTAGTGAGCCAAATGGAGTTGTTCTCCCACAAGAACCACTCGGCTGATCCTTCTTCAGTATGCCCTTCACCAACATGCAGTGTTTCCTTGATTGAATTAGCTCTCACACCAATATTTGCGTCTAGAGCCTTTGCATTGAGGGCTATCTGAAAACGGCTGTGGCGCTGAAGTTGCCTGTGAATGTGGAGTTGGTGGCATGTGAAACCCGCATGTGGAGCATTCGTTTGTGTGGGATGCTCTACCAGGTTCATTCCTAGATAATGCACTCAAAGGGCACTAAGCATAGAGTGTGAAAACTGAGTTTCCTTGAGAGCTGCTTGGAAGCCTGATGGTGTGTGAAGTTAGTGAGCCAAATGGAGTTGTTCTCCCACAAGAACCACTCGGCTGATCCTTCTTCAGTATGCCCTTCACCAACATGCAGTGTTTCCTTGATTGAATTAGCTCTCACACCAATATTTGCGTCTAGAGCCTTTGCATTGAGGGCTATCTGAAAACGGCTGTGGCGCTGAAGTTGCCTGTGAATATGGAGTTGGTGGCATGTGAAACCCGCATGTGGAGCATTCGTTTGTGTGGGATGCTCTACCAGGTTCATTTCAGTCCTAGCCATACAAAGGGCACTAAGCATAGAGTGTGAAAACTGAGTTTCATTGAGAGCTGCTTGGAAGCCTGATGGTGTGTGTAGTCAGCCAAATGGAGTTGTTCTCCCACAAGAACCACTCGGCTGATCCTTCTTCAATATGCCCTTCACCAACATGCAGTGTTTCCTTGATTGAATTAGCTCTCACACCAATATTCGCGTCTAGAGCCTTTGCATTGAGGGCTATCTGAAAACGGCTGTGGCGCTGAAGTTGCCTGTGAATGTGGAGTTGGTGGCATGTGAAACCCGCATGTGGAACATTCGTTTTGTGTGGGATGCTCTACCAGGTTTATTCCTAGATAATGCATTCAAAGGGCACTAAGCATACAGTGTGAAAACTGAGTTTCCTTGAGAGCTGCTTGGAAGCCTAATGGTGTGTGACGTTAGTGAGCCAAATGGAGTTGTTCTCCCACAAGAACCACTCGGCTGATCCTTCTTCAATATGCCCTTCACCAACATGCAGTGTTTCCTTGATTGAATTAGCTCTCACACCAATATTTGCGTCTAGAGCCTTTGCATTGAGGGCTATCTGAAAACGGCTGTGGCGCTGAAGTTGCCTGTGAATGTGGAGTTGGTGGCATGTGAAACCCGCATGTGGAGCATTCGTTTGTGTGGGATGCTCTACCATGTTCATTCCTAGATAATGCACTCAAAGGGCACTAAGCATAGAGTGTGAAAACTGAGTTTCCTTGAGAGCTGCTTGGAAGCCTGATGGTGTGTGAAGTTAGTGAGCCAAATGGAGTTGTTCTCCCACAAGAACCACTCGGCTGATCCTTCTTCAATATGCCCTTCACCAACATGCAGTGTTTCCTTGATTGAATTAGCTCTCACACCAATATTTGCGTCTAGAGCCTTTGCATTGAGGGCTATCTGAAAATGGCTGTGGCGCTGAAGTTGCCTGTGAATGTGGAGTTGGTGGCATGTGAAAGCATGTGGAGCATTCGTTTGTGTGGGATGCTCTACCAGGTTCATTTCAGTCCTAGCCATACAAAGGGCACTAGCATAGAGTGTGAAAACTGAGTTTCCTTGAGAGCTGCTTGGAAGCCTGATGCCTGTTTGTAGTGAGCCAAATGGAGTTGTTCTCCCACAAGAACCACTCGGCTGATCCTTCTTCAATATGCCCTTCACCAACATGCAGTGTTTCCTTGATTGAATTAGCTCTCACACCAATATTTGCGTCTAGAGCCTTTGCATTGAGGGCTATCTGAAAACGGCTGTGGCGCTGAAGTTGCCTGTGAATGTGGAGTTGGTGGCATGTGAAACCCGCATGTGGAGCATTCGTTTGTGTGGGATGCTCTACCAGGTTCATTCCTAGATAATGCACTCAAAGGGCACTAAGCATAGAGTGTGAAAACTGAGTTTCCTTGAGAGCTGCTTGCAAGCCTGATGGTGTGTGAAGTTAGTGAGCCAAATGGAGTTGTTCTCCCACAAGAACCACTCGGCTGATCCTTCTTCAATATGCCCCTTCACCAACATGCAGTGTTTCCCTTGATTGAATTAGCTCTCACACCAATATTTGCGTCTAGAGCCTTTGCATTGAGGGCTATCTGAAAACGGCTGTGGCGCTGAAGTTGCCTGTGAATGTGGAGTTGGTGGCATGTGAAACCCGCATGTGGAGCATTCGTTTGTGTGGGATGCTCTACCAGGTTCATTTCAGTCCTAGCCATACAAAGGGCACTAAGCATAGAGTGTGAAAACTGAGTTCCCTTGAGAGCTGCTTGCAAGCCTGATGGTGTGTGAAGTTAGTGAGCCAAATGGAGTTGTTCTCCCACAAGAACCACTCGGCTGATCCTTCTTCAATATGCCCTTCACCAACATGCAGTGTTTCCTTGATTGAATTAGCTCTCACACCAATATTTGCGTCTAGAGCCTTTGCATTGAGGGCTATCTGAAAACGGCTGTGGCGCTGAAGTTGCCTGTGAATGTGGAGTTGGTGCCATGTGAAACCCGCATGTGGAGCATTCGTTTGTGTGGGATGCTCTACCAGGTTCATTCCTAGATAATGCACTCAAAGGGCACTAAGCATAGAGTGTGAAAACTGAGTTTCCCTTGAGAGCTGCTTGGAAGCCTGATGGTGTGTGAAGTTAGTGAGCCAAATGGAGTTGTTCTCCCACAAGAACCACTCGGCTGATCCTTCTTCAATATGCCCTTCACCAACATGCAGTGTTTCCTTGATTGAATTAGCTCTCACACCAATATTTGCGTCTAGAGCCTTTGCATTGAGGGCTATCTGAAAACGGCTGTGGCGCTGAAGTTGCCTGTGAATGTGGAGTTGGTGGCATGTGAAACCCGCATGTGGAGCATTCGTTTGTGTGGGATGCTCTACCAGGTTCATTCCTAGATAATGCACTCAAAGGGCACTAAGCATAGAGTGTGAAAACTGAGTTCCCTTGAGAGCTGCTTGGAAGCCTGATGGTGTGTGAAGTTAGTGAGCCAAATGGAGTTGTTCTCCCACAAGAACCACTCGGCTGATCCTTCTTCAATATGCCCTTCATCAACATGCAGTGTTTCCTTGATTGAATTAGCTCTCACACCAATATTTGCGTCTAGAGCCTTTGCATTGAGGGCTATCTGAAAACGGCTGTGGCGCTGAAGTTGCCTGTGAATGTGGAGTTGGTGGCATGTGAAACCCGCATGTGGAGCATTCGTTTGTGTGGGATGCTCTACCAGGTTCATTCCTAGATAATGCACTCAAAGGGCACTAAGCATAGAGTGTGAAAACTGAGTTTCCTTGAGAGCTGCTTGGAAGCCTGATGGTGTGTGAAGTTAGTGAGCCAAATGGAGTTGTTCTCCCACAAGAACCACTCGGCTGATCCTTCTTCAATATGCCCTTCACCAACATGCTGTGTTTCCTTGATTGAATTAGCTCTCACACCAATATTTGCGTCTAGAGCCTTTGCATTGAGGGCTATCTGAAAACGGCTGTGGCGCTGAAGTTGCCTGTGAATGTGGAGTTGGTGGCATGTGAAACCCGCATGTGGAGCATTCGTTTGTGTGGGATGCTCTACCAGGTTCATTTCAGTCCTAGCCATACAAAGGGCACTAAGCATAGAGTGTGAAAACTGAGTTCCCTTGAGAGCTGCTTGCAAGCCTGATGGTGTGTGAAGTTAGTGAGCCAAATGGAGTTGTTCTCCCACAAGAACCACTCGGCTGATCCTTCTTCAATATGCCCTTCACCAACATGCAGTGTTTCCTTGATTGAATTAGCTCTCACACCAATATTTGCGTCTAGAGCCTTTGCATTGAGGGCTATCTGAAAACGGCTGTGGCGCTGAAGTTGCCTGTGAATGTGGAGTTGGTGCCATGTGAAACCCGCATGTGGAGCATTCGTTTGTGTGGGATGCTCTACCAGGTTCATTCCTAGATAATGCACTCAAAGGGCACTAAGCATAGAGTGTGAAAACTGAGTTTCCTTGAGAGCTGCTTGCAAGCCTGATGGTGTGTGAAGTTAGTGAGCCAAATGGAGTTGTTCTCCCACAAGAACCACTCGGCTGATCCTTCTTCAATATGCCCTTCACCAACATGCAGTGTTTCCTTGATTGAATTAGCTCTCACACCAATATTTGCGTCTAGAGCCTTTGCATTGAGGGCTATCTGAAAACGGCTGTGGCGCTGAAGTTGCCTGTGAATGTGGAGTTGGTGGCATGTGAAACCCGCATGTGGAGCATTCGTTTGTGTGGGATGCTCTACCAGGTTCATTCCTAGATAATGCACTCAAAGGGCACTAAGCATAGAGTGTGAAAACTGAGTTCCCTTGAGAGCTGCTTGCAAGCATGATGGTGTGTGAAGTTAGTGAGCCAAATGGAGTTGTTCTCCCACAAGAACCACTCGGCTGATCCTTCTTCAATATGCCCTTCACCAACATGCAGTGTTTCCTTGATTGAATTAGCTCTCACACCAATATTTGCGTCTAGAGCCTTTGCATTGAGAGCTATCTGAAAACGGCTGTGGCGCTGAAGTTGCCTGTGAATGTGGAGTTTGTGGCATGTGAAACCCGCATGTGGAGCATTCGTTTGTGTGGGATGCTCTACCAGGTTCATTTCAGTCCTAGCCATACAAAGGGCACTAAGCATAGAGTGTGAAAACTGAGTTTCCTTGAGAGCTGCTTGGAAGCCTGATGGTGTGTGAAGTTAGTGAGCCAAATGGAGTTGTTCTCCCACAAGAACCACTCGGCTGATCCTTCTTCAATATGCCCTTCACCAACATGCAGTGTTTCCTTGATTGAATTAGCTCTCACACCAATATTTGCGTCTAGAGCCTTTGCATTGAGGGCTATCTGAAAACGGCTGTGGCGCTGAAGTTGCCTGTGAATGTGGAGTTGGTGGCATGTGAAACCCGCATGTGGAGCATTCGTTTGTGTGGGATGCTCTACCAGGTTCATTCCTAGATAATGCACTCAAACGGCACTAAGCATAGAGTGTGAAAACTGAGTTTCCTTGAGAGCTGCTTGCAAGCCTGATGGTGTGTGAAGTTAGTGAGCCAAATGGAGTTGTTCTCCCACAAGAACCACTCGGCTGATCCTTCTTCAATATGCCCTTCATCAACATGCAGTGTTTCCTTGATTGAATTAGCTCTCACACCAATATTTGCGTCTAGAGCCTTTGCATTGAGGGCTATCTGAAAACGGCTGTGGCGCTGAAGTTGCCTGTGAATGTGGAGTTGGTGGCATGTGAAACCCGCATGTGGAGCATTCGTTTGTGTGGGATGCTCTACCAGGTTCATTCCTAGATAATGCACTCAAAGGGCACTAAGCATAGAGTGTGAAAACTGAGTTTCCTTGAGAGCTGCTTGGAAGCCTGATGGTGTGTGAAGTTAGTGAGCCAAATGGAGTTGTTCTCCCACAAGAACCACTCGGCTGATCCTTCTTCAATATGCCCTTCACCAACATGCTGTGTTTCCTTGATTGAATTAGCTCTCACACCAATATTTGCGTCTAGAGCCTTTGCATTGAGGGCTATCTGAAAACGGCTGTGGCGCTGAAGTTGCCTGTGAATGTGGAGTTGGTGGCATGTGAAACCCGCATGTGGAGCATTCGTTTGTGTGGGATGCTCTACCAGGTTCATTCCTAGATAATGCACTCAAAGGGCACTAAGCATACAGTGTGAAAACTGAGTTTCCTTGAGAGCTGCTTGGAAGCCTGATGGTGTGTGAAGTTAGTGAGCCAAATGGAGTTGTTCTCCCACAAGAACCACTCGGCTGATCCTTCTTCAATATGCCCTTCAACAACATGCAGTGTTTCCTTGATTGAATTAGCTCTCACACCAATATTTGCGTCTAGAGCCTTTGCATTGAGGGCTATCTGAAAACGGCTGTGGCGCTGAAGTTGCCTGTGAATGTGGAGTTGGTGGCATGTGAAACCCGCATGTGGAGCATTCGTTTGTGTGGGATGCTCTACCAGGTTCATTCCTAGATAATGCACTCAAAGGGCACTAAGCATAGAGTGTGAAAACTGAGTTTCCTTGAGAGCTGCTTGGAAGCCTGATGGTGTGTGAAGTTAGTGAGCCAAATGGAGTTGTTCTCCCACAAGAACCACTCGGCTGATCCTTCTTCAATATGCCCTTCACCAACATGCAGTGTTTCCTTGATTGAATTAGCTTTCACACCAATATTTGCGTCTAGAGCCTTTGCATTGAGGGCTATCTGAAAACGGCTGTGGCGCTGAAGTTGCCTGTGAATGTGGAGTTGGTGGCATGTGAAACCCGCATGTGGAGCATTCGTTTGTGTGGGATGCTCTACCAGGTTCATTTCAGTCCTTGCCATACAAAGGGCACTAAGCATAGAGTGTGAAAACTGAGTTTCCTTGAGAGCTGCTTGGAAGCCTGATGGTGTGTGAAGTTAGTGAGCCAAATGGAGTTGTTCTCCCACAAGAACCACTCGGCTGATCCTTCTTCAATATGCCCTTCAACAACATGCAGTGTTTCCTTGATTGAATTAGCTCTCACACCAATATTTGCGTCTAGAGCCTTTGCATTGAGGGCTATCTGAAAACGGCTGTGGCGCTGAAGTTGCCTGTGAATGTGGAGTTGGTGGCATGTGAAACCCGCATGTGGAGCATTCGTTTGTGTGGGATGCTCTACCAGGTTCATTCCTAGATAATGCACTCAAAGGGCACTAAGCATAGAGTGTGAAAACTGAGTTCCCTTGAGAGCTGCTTGCAAGCCTGATGGTGTGTGAAGTTAGTGAGCCAAATGGAGTTGTTCTCCCACAAGAACCACTCGGCTGATCCTTCTTCAATATGCCCTTCACCAACATGCAGTGTTTCCTTGATTGAATTAGCTCTCACACCAATATTTGCGTCTAGAGCCTTTGCATTGAGGGCTATCTGAAAACGGCTGTGGCGCTGAAGTTGCCTGTGAATGTGGAGTTGGTGGCATGTGAAACCCGCATGTGGAGCATTCGTTTGTGTGGGATGCTCTACCAGGTTCATTTCAGTCCTAGCCATACAAAGGGCACTAAGCATAGAGTGTGAAAACTGAGTTTCCTTGAGAGCTGCTTGGAAGCCTGATGGTGTGTGAAGTTAGTGAGCCAAATGGAGTTGTTCTCCCACAAGAACCACTCGGCTGATCCTTCTTCAATATGCCCTTCACCAACATGCAGTGTTTCCTTGATTGAATTAGCTCTCACACCAATATTTGCGTCTAGAGCCTTTGCATTGAGGGCTATCTGAAAACGGCTGTGGCGCTGAAGTTGCCTGTGAATGTGGAGTTGGTGGCATGTGAAACCCGCATGTGGAGCATTCGTTTGTGTGGGATGCTCTACCAGGTTCATTCCTAGATAATGCACTCAAAGGGCACTAAGCATAGAGTGTGAAAACTGAGTTCCCTTGAGAGCTGCTTGGAAGCCTGATGGTGTGTGAAGTTAGTGAGCCAAATGGAGTTGTTCTCCCACAAGAACCACTCGGCTGATCCTTCTTCAATATGCCCTTCACCAACATGCAGTGTTTCCTTGATTGAATTAGCTCTCACACCAATATTTGCGTCTAGAGCCTTTGCATTGAGGGCTATCTGAAAACGGCTGTGGCGCTGAAGTTGCCTGTGAATGTGGAGTTGGTGGCATGTGAAACCCGCATGTGGAGCATTCGTTTGTGTGGGATGCTCTACCAGGTTCATTTCAGTCCTAGCCATACAAAGGGCACTAAGCATAGAGTGTGAAAACTGAGTTTCCTTGAGAGCTGCTTGGAAGCCTGATGGTGTGTGAAGTTAGTGAGCCAAATGGAGTTGTTCTCCCACAAGAACCACTCGGCTGATCCTTCTTCAATATGCCCTTCACCAACATGCAGTGTTTCCTTGATTGAATTAGCTCTCACACCAATATTTGCGTCTAGAGCCTTTGCATTGAGGGCTATCTGAAAACGGCTGTGGCGCTGAAGTTGCCTGTGAATGTGGAGTTGGTGGCATGTGAAACCCGCATGTGGAGCATTCGATTGTGTGGGATGCTCTACCAGGTTCATTCCTAGATAATGCACTCAAAGGGCACTAAGCATAGAGTGTGAAAACTGAGTTTCCTTGAGAGCTGCTTGGAAGCCTGATGGTGTGTGAAGTTAGTGAGCCAAATGGAGTTGTTCTCCCACAAGAACCACTCGGCTGATCCTTCTTCAATATGCCCTTCACCAACATGCAGTGTTTCCTTGATTGAATTAGCTCTCACACCAATATTTGCGTCTAGAGCCTTTGCATTGAGGGCTATCTGAAAACGGCTGTGGCGCTGAAGTTGCCTGTGAATGTGGAGTTGGTGGCATGTGAAACCCGCATGTGGAGCATTCGTTTGTGTGGGATGCTCTACCAGGTTCATTTCAGTCCTAGCCATACAAAGGGCACTAAGCATAGAGTGTGAAAACTGAGTTTCATTGAGAGCTGCTTGGAAGCCTGATGGTGTGTGTAGTGAGCCAAATGGAGTTGTTCTCCCACAAGAACCACTCGGCTGATCCTTCTTCAATATGCCCTTCACCAACATGCAGTGTTTCCTTGATTGAATTAGCTCTCACACCAATATTCGCGTCTAGAGCCTTTGCATTGAGGGCTATCTGAAAACGGCTGTGGCGCTGAAGTTGCCTGTGAATGTGGAGTTGGTGGCATGTGAAACCCGCATGTGGAACATTCGTTTGTGTGGGATGCTCTACCAGGTTCATTCCTAGATAATGCATTCAAAGGGCACTAAGCATAGAGTGTGAAAACTGAGTTTCCTTGAGAGCTGCTTGGAAGCCTGATGGTGTGTGACGTTAGTGAGCCAAATGGAGTTGTTCTCAAACAAGAACCACTCGGCTGATCCTTCTTCAATATGCCCTTCACCAACATGCAGTGTTTCCTTGATTGAATTAGCTCTCACACCAATATTTGCGTCTAGAGCCTTTGCATTGAGGGCTATCTGAAAACGGCTGTGGCGCTGAAGTTGCCTGTGAATGTGGAGTTGGTGGCATGTGAAACCCGCATGTGGAGCATTCGTTTGTGTGGGATGCTCTACCAGGTTCATTTCAGTCCTAGCCATACAAAGGGCACTAAGCATAGAGTGTGAAAACTGAGTTTCCTTGAGAGCTGCTTGGAAGCCTGATGGTGTGTGAAGTTAGTGAGCCAAATGGAGTTGTTCTCCCACAAGAACCACTCGGCTGATCCTTCTTCAATATGCCCTTCACCAACATGCAGTGTTTCCTTGATTGAATTAGCTCTCACACCAATATTTGCGTCTAGAGCCTTTGCATTGAGGGCTATCTGAAAACGGCTGTGGCGCTGAAGTTGCCTGTGAATGTGGAGTTGGTGGCATGTGAAACCCGCATGTGGAGCATTCGTTTGTGTGGGATGCTCTACCAGGTTCATTCCTAGATAATGCACTCAAAGGGCACTAAGCATAGAGTGTGAAAACTGAGTTCCCTTGAGAGCTGCTTGCAAGCCTGATGGTGTGTGAAGTTAGTGAGCCAAATGGAGTTGTTCTCCCACAAGAACCACTCGGCTGATCCTTCTTCAATATGCCCTTCACCAACATGCAGTGTTTCCTTGATTGAATTAGCTCTCACACCAATATTTGCGTCTAGAGCCTTTGCATTGAGGGCTATCTGAAAACGGCTGTGGCGCTGAAGTTGCCTGTGAATGTGGAGTTGGTGGCATGTGAAACCCGCATGTGGAGCATTCGTTTGTGTGGGATGCTCTACCAGGTTCATTTCAGTCGTAGCCATACAAAGGGCACTAAGCATAGAGTGTGAAAACTGAGTTTCCTTGAGAGCTGCTTGGAAGCCTGATGGTGTGTGAAGTTAGTGAGCCAAATGGAGTTGTTCTCCCACAAGAACCACTCGGCTGATCCTTCTTCAATATGCCCTTCACCAACATGCAGTGTTTCCTTGATTGAATTAGCTCTCACACCAATATTTGCGTCTAGAGCCTTTGCATTGAGGGCTATCTGAAAACGGCTGTGGCGCTGAAGTTGCCTGTGAATGTGGAGTTGGTGGCATGTGAAACCCGCATGTGGAGCATTCGATTGTGTGGGATGCTCTACCAGGTTCATTCCTAGATAATGCACTCAAAGGGCACTAAGCATAGAGTGTGAAAACTGAGTTTCCTTGAGAGCTGCTTGGAAGCCTGATGGTGTGTGAAGTTAGTGAGCCAAATGGAGTTGTTCTCCCACAAGAACCACTCGGCTGATCCTTCTTCAATATGCCCTTCACCAACATGCAGTGTTTCCTTGATTGAATTAGCTCTCACACCAATATTTGCGTCTAGAGCCTTTGCATTGAGGGCTATCTGAAAACGGCTGTGGCGCTGAAGTTGCCTGTGAATGTGGAGTTGGTGGCATGTGAAACCCGCATGTGGAGCATTCGTTTGTGTGGGATGCTCTACCAGGTTCATTTCAGTCCTAGCCATACAAAGGGCACTAAGCATAGAGTGTGAAAACTGAGTTTCATTGAGAGCTGCTTGGAAGCCTGATGGTGTGTGTAGTGAGCCAAATGGAGTTGTTCTCCCACAAGAACCACTCGGCTGATCCTTCTTCAATATGCCCTTCACCAACATGCAGTGTTTCCTTGATTGAATTAGCTCTCACACCAATATTCGCGTCTAGAGCCTTTGCATTGAGGGCTATCTGAAAACGGCTGTGGCGCTGAAGTTGCCTGTGAATGTGGAGTTGGTGGCATGTGAAACCCGCATGTGGAACATTCGTTTGTGTGGGATGCTCTACCAGGTTCATTCCTAGATAATGCATTCAAAGGGCACTAAGCATAGAGTGTGAAAACTGAGTTTCCTTGAGAGCTGCTTGGAAGCCTGATGGTGTGTGACGTTAGTGAGCCAAATGGAGTTGTTCTCAAACAAGAACCACTCGGCTGATCCTTCTTCAATATGCCCTTCACCAACATGCAGTGTTTCCTTGATTGAATTAGCTCTCACACCAATATTTGCGTCTAGAGCCTTTGCATTGAGGGCTATCTGAAAACGGCTGTGGCGCTGAAGTTGCCTGTGAATGTGGAGTTGGTGGCATGTGAAACCCGCATGTGGAGCATTCGTTTGTGTGGGATGCTCTACCAGGTTCATTCCTAGATAATGCACTCAAAGGGCACTAAGCATAGAGTGTGAAAACTGAGTTTCCTTGAGAGCTGCTTGGAAGCCTGATGGTGTGTGAAGTTAGTGATCCAAATGGAGTTGTTCTCCCACAAGAACCACTCGGCTGATCCTTCTTCAATATGCCCTTCACCAACATGCAGTGTTTCCTTGATTGAATTAGCTCTCACACCAATATTTGCGTCTAGAGCCTTTGCATTGAGGGCTATCTGAAAACGGCTGTGGCGCTGAAGTTGCCTGTGAATGTGGAGTTGGTGGCATGTGAAACCCGCATGTGGAGCATTCGTTTGTGTGGGATGCTCTACCAGGTTCATTCCTAGATAATGCACTCAAAGGGCACTAAGCATAGAGTGTGAAAACTGAGTTTCCTTGAGAGTTGCTTGGAAGCCTGATGGTGTGTGAAGTTAGTGAGCCAAATGGAGTTGTTCTCCTACAAGAACCACTCGGCTGATCCTTCTTCAGTATGCCCTTCACCAACATGCAGTGTTTCCTTGATTGAATTAGCTCTCACACCAATATTTGCGTCTAGAGCCTTTGCATTGAGGGCTATCTGAAAACGGCTGTGGCGCTGAAGTTGCCTGTGAATGTGGAGTTGGTGGCATGTGAAACCCGCATGTGGAGCATTCGTTTGTGTGGGATGCTCTACCAGGTTCATTTCAGTCCTAGCCATACAAAGGGCACTAAGCATAGAGTGTGAAAACTGAGTTCCCTTGAGAGCTGCTTGCAAGCCTGATGGTGTGTGAAGTTAGTGAGCCAAATGGAGTTGTTCTCCCACAAGAACCACTCGGCTGATCCTTCTTCAATATGCCCTTCACCAACATGCAGTGTTTCCTTGATTGAATTAGCTCTCACACCAATATTTGCGTCTAGAGCCTTTGCATTGAGGGCTATCTGAAAACGGCTGTGGCGCTGAAGTTGCCTGTGAATGTGGAGTTGGTGGCATGTGAAACCCGCATGTGGAGCATTCGTTTGTGTGGGATGCTCTACCAGGTTCATTCCTAGATAATGCACTCAAAGGGCACTAAGCATAGAGTGTGAAAACTGAGTTTCCTTGAGAGCTGCTTGGAAGCCTGATGGTGTGTGAAGTTAGTGATCCAAATGGAGTTGTTCTCCCACAAGAACCACTCGGCTGATCCTTCTTCAATATGCCCTTCACCAACATGCAGTGTTTCCTTGATTGAATTAGCTCTCACACCAATATTTGCGTCTAGAGCCTTTGCATTGAGGGCTATCTGAAAACGGCTGTGGCGCTGAAGTTGCCTGTGAATGTGGAGTTGGTGGCATGTGAAACCCGCATGTGGAGCATTCGTTTGTGTGGGATGCTCTACCAGGTTCATTCCTAGATAATGCACTCAAAGGGCACTAAGCATAGAGTGTGAAAACTGAGTTTCCTTGAGAGTTGCTTGGAAGCCTGATGGTGTGTGAAGTTAGTGAGCCAAATGGAGTTGTTCTCCCACAAGAACCACTCGGCTGATCCTTCTTCAGTATGCCCTTCACCAACATGCAGTGTTTCCTTGATTGAATTAGCTCTCACACCGATATTTGCGTCTAGAGCCTTTGCATTGAGGGCTATCTGAAAACGGCTGTGGCGCTGAAGTTGCCTGTGAATGTGGAGTTGGTGGCATGTGAAACCCGCATGTGGAGCATTCGTTTGTGTGGGATGCTCTACCAGGTTCATTTCAGTCCTAGCCATACAAAGGGCACTAAGCATAGAGTGTGAAAACTGAGTTCCCTTGAGAGCTGCTTGCAAGCCTGATGGTGTGTGAAGTTAGTGAGCCAAATGGAGTTGTTCTCCCACAAGAACCACTCGGCTGATCCTTCTTCAATATGCCCTTCACCAACATGCAGTGTTTCCTTGATTGAATTAGCTCTCACACCAATATTTGCGTCTAGAGCCTTTGCATTGAGGGCCATCTGAAAACGGCTGTGGCGCTGAAGTTGCCTGTGAATGTGGAGTTGGTGGCATGTGAAACCCGCATGTGGAGCATTCGTTTGTGTGGGATGCTCTACCAGGTTCATTCCTAGATAATGCACTCAAAGGGCACTAAGCATAGAGTGTGAAAACTGAGTTTCATTGAGAGCTGCTTGGAAGCCTGATGGTGTGTGTAGTGAGCCAAATGGAGTTGTTCTCCCACAAGAACCACTCGGCTGATCCTTCTTCAATATGCCCTTCACCAACATGCAGTGTTTCCTTGATTGAATTAGCTCTCACACCAATATTCGCGTCTAGAGCCTTTGCATTGAGGGCTATCTGAAAACGGCTGTGGCGCTGAAGTTGCCTGTGAATGTGGAGTTGGTGGCATGTGAAACCCGCATGTGGAACATTCGTTTGTGTGGGATGCTCTACCAGGTTCATTCCTAGATAATGCACTCAAAGGGCACTAAGCATAGAGTGTGAAAACTGAGTTTCCTTGAGAGCTGCTTGGAAGCCTGATGGTGTGTGACGTTAGTGAGCCAAATGGAGTTGTTCTCCCACAAGAACCACTCGGCTGATCCTTCTTCAATATGCCCTTCACCAACATGCAGTGTTTCCTTGATTGAATTAGCTCTCACACCAATATTTGCGTCTAGAGCCTTTGCATTGAGGGCTATCTGAAAACGGCTGTGGCGCTGAAGTTGCCTGTGAATGTGGAGTTGGTGGCATGTGAAACCCGCATGTGGAGCATTCGTTTGTGTGGGATGCTCTACCAGGTTCATTCCTAGATAATGCACTCAAAGGGCACTAAGCATAGAGTGTGAAAACTGAGTTTCCTTGAGAGCTGCTTGGAAGCCTGATGGTGTGTGAAGTTAGTGAGCCAAATGGAGTTGTTCTCCCACAAGAACCACTCGGCTGATCCTTCTTCAATATGCCCTTCACCAACATGCAGTGTTTCCTTGATTGAATTAGCTCTCACACCAATATTTGCATCTAGAGCCTTTGCATTGAGGGCTATCTGAAAACGGCTGTGGCGCTGAAGTTGCCTGTGAATGTGGAGTTGGTGGCATGTGAAACCCGCATGTGGAGCATTCGTTTGTGTGGGATGCTCTACCAGGTTCATTTCAGTCCTAGCCATACAAAGGGCACTAAGCATAGAGTGTGAAAACTGAGTTTCCTTGAGAGCTGCTTGGAAGCCTGATGGTGTGTGAAGTTAGTGAGCCAAATGGAGTTGTTCTCCCACAAGAACCACTCGGCTGATCCTTCTTCAATATGCCCTTCACCAACATGCAGTGTTTCCTTGATTGAATTAGCTCTCACACCAATATTTGCGTCTAGAGCCTTTGCATTGAGGGCTATCTGAAAACGGCTGTGGCGCTGAAGTTGCCTGTGAATGTGGAGTTGGTGGCATGTGAAACCCGCATGTGGAGCATTCGTTTGTGTGGGATGCTCTACCAGGTTCATTCCTAGATAATGCACTCAAAGGGCACTAAGCATAGAGTGTGAAAACTGAGTTTCCTTGAGAGCTGCTTTGAAGCCTGATGGTGTGTGAAGTTAGTGAGCCAAATGGAGTTGTTCTCCCACAAGAACCACTCGGCTGATCCTTCTTCAGTATGCCCTTCACCAACATGCAGTGTTTCCTTGATTGAATTAGCTCTCACACCAATATTTGCGTCTAGAACCTTTGCATTGAGGGCTATCTGAAAACGGCTGTGGCGCTGAAGTTGCCTGTGAATGTGGAGTTGGTGGCATGTGAAACCCGCATGTGGAGCATTCGTTTGTGTGGGATGCTCTACCAGGTTCATTTCAGTCCTAGCCATACAAAGGGCACTAAGCATAGAGTGTGAAAACTGAGTTCCCTTGAGAGCTGCTTGCAAGCCTGATGGTGTGTGAAGTTAGTGAGCCAAATGGAGTTGTTCTCCCACAAGAACCACTCGGCTGATCCTTCTTCAATATGCCCTTCACCAACATGCAGTGTTTCCTTGATTGAATTAGCTCTCACACCAATATTTGCATCTAGAGCCTTTGCATTGAGGGCTATCTGAAAACGGCTGTGGCGCTGAAGTTGCCTGTGAATGTGGAGTTGGTGGCATGTGAAACCCGCATGTGGAGCATTCGTTTGTGTGGGATGCTCTACCAGGTTCATTCCTAGATAATGCACTCAAAGGGCACTAAGCATAGAGTGTGAAAACTGAGTTTCATTGAGAGCTGCTTGGAAGCCTGATGGTGTGTGTAGTGAGCCAAATGGAGTTGTTCTCCCACAAGAACCACTCGGCTGATCCTTCTTCAATATGCCCTTCACCAACATGCAGTGTTTCCTTGATTGAATTAGCTCTCACACCAATATTCGCGTCTAGAGCCTTTGCATTGAGGGCTATCTGAAAACCGCTGTGGCGCTGAAGTTGCCTGTGAATGTGGAGTTGGTGGCATGTGAAACCCGCATGTGGAACATTCGTTTGTGTGGGATGCTCTACCAGGTTCATTCCTAGATAATGCATTCAAAGGGCACTAAGCATAGAGTGTGAAAACTGAGTTTCCTTGAGAGCTGCTTGCAAGCCTGATGGTGTGTGACGTTAGTGAGCCAAATGGAGTTGTTCTCCCACAAGAACCACTCGGCTGATCCTTCTTCAATATGCCCTTCACCAACATGCAGTGTTTCCTTGATTGAATTAGCTCTCACACCAATATTTGCGTCTAGAGCCTTTGCATTGAGGGCTATCTGAAAACGGCTGTGGCGCTGAAGTTGCCTGTGAATGTGGAGTTGGTGGCATGTGAAACCCGCATGTGGAGCATTCGTTTGTGTGGGATGCTCTACCAGGTTCATTCCTAGATAATGCACTCAAAGGGCACTAAGCATAGAGTGTGAAAACTGAGTTTCCTTGAGAGCTGCTTGGAAGCCTGATGGTGTGTGAAGTTAGTGAGCCAAATGGAGTTGTTCTCCCACAAGAACCACTCGGCTGATCCTTCTTCAATATGCCCTTCACCAACATGCAGTGTTTCCTTGATTGAATTAGCTCTCACACCAATATTTGCATCTAGAGCCTTTGCATTGAGGGCTATCTGAAAACGGCTGTGGCGCTGAAGTTGCCTGTGAATGTGGAGTTGGTGGCATGTGAAACCCGCATGTGGAGCATTCGTTTGTGTGGGATGCTCTACCAGGTTCATTCCTAGATAATGCACTCAAAGGGCACTAAGCATAGAGTGTGAAAACTGAGTTTCCTTGAGAGCTGCTTGCAAGCCTGATGGTGTGTGAAGTTAGTGAGCCAAATGGAGTTGTTCTCCCACAAGAACCACTCGGCTGATCCTTCTTCAATATGCCCTTCACCAACATGCAGTGTTTCCTTGATTGAATTAGCTCTCACACCAATATTTGCATCTAGAGCCTTTGCATTGAGGGCTATCTGAAAACGGCTGTGGCGCTGAAGTTGCCTGTGAATGTGGAGTTGGTGGCATGTGAAACCCGCATGTGGAGCATTCGTTTGTGTGGGATGCTCTACCAGGTTCATTTCAGTCCTAGCCATACAAAGGGCACTAAGCATAGAGTGTGAAAACTGAGTTTCCTTGAGAGCTGCTTGGAAGCCTGATGGTGTGTGAAGTTAGTGAGCCAAATGGAGTTGTTCTCCCACAAGAACCACTCGGCTGATCCTTCTTCAATATGCCCTTCACCAACATGCAGTGTTTCCTTGATTGAATTAGCTCTCACACCAATATTTGCGTCTAGAGCCTTTGCATTGAGGGCTATCTGAAAACGGCTGTGGCGCTGAAGTTGCCTGTGAATGTGGAGTTGGTGGCATGTGAAACCCGCATGTGGAGCATTCGTTTGTGTGGGATGCTCTACCAGGTTCATTTCAGTCCTAGCCATACAAAGGGCACTAAGCATAGAGTGTGAAAACTGAGTTTCCTTGAGAGCTGCTTGGAAGCCTGATGGTGTGTGAAGTTAGTGAGCCAAATGGAGTTGTTCTCCCACAAGAACCACTCGGCTGATCCTTCTTCAATATGCCCTTCACCAACATGCAGTGTTTCCTTGATTGAATTAGCTCTCACACCAATATTTGCGTCTAGAGCCTTTGCATTGAGGGCTATCTGAAAACGGCTGTGGCGCTGAAGTTGCCTGTGAATGTGGAGTTGGTGGCATGTGAAACCCGCATGTGGAGCATTCGTTTGTGTGGGATGCTCTACCAGGTTCATTCCTAGATAATGCACTCAAAGGGCACTAAGCATAGAGTGTGAAAACTGAGTTTCCTTGAGAGCTGCTTGGAAGCCTGATGGTGTGTGAAGTTAGTGAGCCAAATGGAGTTGTTCTCCCACAAGAACCACTCGGCTGATCCTTCTTCAGTATGCCCTTCACCAACATGCAGTGTTTCCTTGATTGAATTAGCTCTCACACCAATATTTGCGTCTAGAACCTTTGCATTGAGGGCTATCTGAAAACGGCTGTGGCGCTGAAGTTGCCTGTGAATGTGGAGTTGGTGGCATGTGAAACCCGCATGTGGAGCATTCGTTTGTGTGGGATGCTCTACCAGGTTCATTTCAGTCCTAGCCATACAAAGGGCACTAAGCATAGAGTGTGAAAACTGAGTTCCCTTGAGAGCTGCTTGCAAGCCTGATGGTGTGTGAAGTTAGTGAGCCAAATGGAGTTGTTCTCCCACAAGAACCACTCGGCTGATCCTTCTACAATATGCCCTTCACCAACATGCAGTGTTTCCTTGATTGAATTAGCTCTCACACCAATATTTGCATCTAGAGCCTTTGCATTGAGGGCTATCTGAAAACGGCTGTGGCGCTGAAGTTGCCTGTGAATGTGGAGTTGGTGGCATGTGAAACCCGCATGTGGAGCATTCGTTTGTGTGGGATGCTCTACCAGGTTCATTCCTAGATAATGCACTCAAAGGGCACTAAGCATAGAGTGTGAAAACTGAGTTTCCTTGAGAGCTGCTTGGAACCCTGATGGTGTGTGTAGTGAGCCAAATGGAGTTGTTCTCCCACAAGAACCACTCGGCTGATCCTTCTTCAATATGCCCTTCACCAACATGCAGTGTTTCCTTGATTGAATTAGCTCTCACACCAATATTCGCGTCTAGAGCCTTTGCATTGAGGGCTATCTGAAAACGGCTGTGGCGCTGAAGTTGCCTGTGAATGTGGAGTTGGTGGCATGTGAAACCCGCATGTGGAACATTCGTTTGTGTGGGATGCTCTACCAGGTTCATTCCTAGATAATGCATTCAAAGGGCACTAAGCATAGAGTGTGAAAACTGAGTTTCCTTGAGAGCTGCTTGGAAGCCTGATGGTGTGTGAAGTTAGTGAGCCAAATGGAGTTGTTCTCCCACAAGAACCACTCGGCTGATCCTTCTTCAATATGCCCTTCACCAACATGCAGTGTTTCCTTGATTGAATTAGCTCTCACACCAATATTTGCGTCTAGAGCCTTTGCATTGAGGGCTATCTGAAAACGGCTGTGGCGCTGAAGTTGCCTGTGAATGTGGAGTTGGTGGCATGTGAAACCCGCATGTGGAGCATTCGTTTGTGTGGGATGCTCTACCAGGTTCATTCCTAGATAATGCACTCAAAGGGCACTAAGCATAGAGTGTGAAAACTGAGTTTCCTTGAGAGCTGCTTGGAAGCCTGATGGTGTGTGAAGTTAGTGAGCCAAATGGAGTTGTTCTCCCACAAGAACCACTCGGCTGATCCTTCTTCAATATGCCCTTCACCAACATGCAGTGTTTCCTTGATTGAATTAGCTCTCACACCAATATTTGCATCTAGAGCCTTTGCATTGAGGGCTATCTGAAAACGGCTGTGGCGCTGAAGTTGCCTGTGAATGTGGAGTTGGTGGCATGTGAAACCCGCATGTGGAGCATTCGTTTGTGTGGGATGCTCTACCAGGTTCATTTCAGTCCTAGCCATACAAAGGGCACTAAGCATAGAGTGTGAAAACTGAGTTTCATTGAGAGCTGCTTGGAAGCCTGATGGTGTGTGTAGTGAGCCAAATGGAGTTGTTCTCCCACAAGAACCACTCGGCTGATCCTTCTTCAATATGCCCTTCACCAACATGCAGTGTTTCCTTGATTGAATTAGCTCTCACACCAATATTCGCGTCTAGAGCCTTTGCATTGAGGGCTATCTGAAAACGGCTGTGGCGCTGAAGTTGCCTGTGAATGTGGAGTTGGTGGCATGTGAAACCCGCATGTGGAACATTCGTTTGTGTGGGATGCTCTACCAGGTTCATTTCTAGATAATGCATTCAAAGGGTACTAAGCATACAGTGTGAAAACTGAGTTTCCTTGAGAGCTGCTTGGAAGCCTGATGGTGTGTGAAGTTAGTGAGCCAAATGGAGTTGTTCTCCCACAAGAACCACTCGGCTGATCCTTCTTCAATATGCCCTTCACCAACATGCAGTGTTTCCTTGATTGAATTAGCTCTCACACCAATATTTGCGTCTAGAGCCTTTGCATTGAGGGCTATCTGAAAACGGTTGTGGCGCTGAAGTTGCCTGTGAATGTGGAGTTGGTGGCATGTGAAACCCGCATGTGGAGCATTCGTTTGTGTGGGATGCTCTACCAGGTTCATTCCTAGATAATGCACTCAAAGGGCACTAAGCATAGAGTGTGAAAACTGAGTTTCCTTGAGAGCTGCTTGGAAGCCTGATGGTGTGTGAAGTTAGTGAGCCAAATGGAGTTGTTCTCCCACAAGAACCACTCAGCTGATCCTTCTTCAATATGCCCTTCACCAACATGCAGTGTTTCCTTGATTGAATTGTCAGCCACACCAATATTTGCGTCTAGAGCCTTTGCATTGAGGGCTATCTGAAAACGGCTGTGGCGCTGAAGTTGCCTGTGAATGTGGAGTTGGTGGCATGTGAAACCCGCATGTGGAGCATTCGTTTGTGTGGGATGCTCACCAAGCTTCATTTCAGTCCTAGATAATGCACTCAAAGGGCACTAAGCATAGAGTGTGAAAACTGAGTTTCCTTGAGAGCTGCTTGGAAGCCTGATGGTGTGTGAAGTTAGTGAGCCAAATGGAGTTGTTCTCCCACAAGAACCACTCGGCTGATCCTTCTTCAATATGCCCTTCACCAACATGCAGTGTTTCCTTGATTGAATTAGCTCTCACACCAATATTTGCGTCTAGAGCCTTTGCATTGAGGGCTATCTGAAAACGGCTGTGGCGCTGAAGTTGCCTGTGAATGTGGAGTTGGTGGCATGTGAAACCCGCATGTGGAGCATTCGTTTGTGTGGGATGCTCTACCAGGTTCATTCCTAGATAATGCACTCAAAGGGCACTAAGCATAGAGTGTGAAAACTGAGTTTCCTTGAGAGCTGCTTGGAAGCCTGATGGTGTGTGAAGTTAGTGAGCCAAATGGAGTTGTTCTCCCACAAGAACCACTCGGCTGATCCTTCTTCAATATGCCCTTCACCAACATGCAGTGTTTCCTTGATTGAATTAGCTCTCACACCAATATTTGCGTCTAGAGCCTTTGCATTGAGGGCTATCTGAAAACGGCTGTGGCGCTGAAGTTGCCTGTGAATGTGGAGTTGGTGGCATGTGAAACCCGCATGTGGAGCATTCGTTTGTGTGGGATGCTCACCAAGGTTCATGTCAGTCCTATGCACTCAAAGGGCACTAAGCATAGAGTGTGAAAACTGAGTTTCCTTGAGAGCTGCTTGGAAGCCTGATGGTGTGTGAAGTTAGTGAGCCAAATGGAGTTGTTCTCCCACAAGAACCACTCGGCTGATCCTTCTTCAATATGCCCTTCACCAACATG
>NW_026697852.1:0-51014 GCF_030435755.1 Ochotona princeps | reverse complement strand
AGACCCGCATGTGGAGCATTCGTTAGTGTGGGATGCTCTACCAGGTTCATTCCCAGATAATGCACTCAAAGGGCACTAAGCATAGAGTGTGAAAACTGAGTTTCCTTGAGAGCTGCTTGGAAGCCTGATGGTGTGTGAAGTTAGGGAGCCAAATGGAGTTGTTCTCCCACAAGAACCACTCGGCTGATCCTTCTTCAATATGCCCTTCACCAACATGCAGTGTTTCCTTGATTGAATTAGCTCTCACACCAATATTTGCGTCTAGAGCCTTTGCATTGAGGGCTATCTGAAAACGACATTGGCACTGAAGTTGCCTGTGAATGTGGAGTTGGTGGCATGTGAAACCCGCCTGTGGAGCATTCGTTTGTGTGGGATCCTCACCAAGCTTCATTTCAGTCCTAGGCACACAAAGGGCACTAAGCATAGAGTGTGAAAACTGAGTTTTCTTGAGAGCTCCTTGAAGCCTGATGGTGTGTGAAGTTAGTGAGCCAAATGGAGTTGTTCTCCCACAAGAACCACTCGGCTGATCCTTCTTCAATATGCCCTTCACCAACATGCAGTGTTTCCTTGATTGAATTAGCTCTCACACCAATATTTGCGTCTAGAGCCTTTGCATTGAGGGCTATCTGAAAACGGCTGTGGCGCTGAAGTTGCCTGAGAATGTGGAGTTGGTGGCATGTGAAACCCGCATGTGGAGCATTCGTTTGTGTGGGATGCTCTACCAGGTTCATTCCTAGATAATGCACTCAAAGGGCACTAAGCATAGAGTGTGAAAACTGAGTTTCCTTGAGAGCTGCTTGGAAGCCTGATGGTGTGTGAAGTTAGTGAGCCAAATGGAGTTGTTCTCCCACAAGAACCACTCGGCTGATCCTTCTTCAATATGCCCTTCACCAACATGCTGTGTTTCCTTGATTGAATTAGCTCTCACACCAATATTTGCGTCTAGAGCCTTTGCATTGAGGGCTATCTGAAAACAGCTCTGGCGCTGAAGTTGCCCGTGAATGTGGAGTTGGTGGCATGTGAAACCCGCATGTGGAGCATTCGTTTGTGTGGGATGCTCTACCAGGTTCATTCCCAGATAATGCACTCAAAGGGCACTAAGCATAGAGTGTGAAAACTGAGTTTCCTTGAGAGCTGCTTGGAAGCCTGATGGTGTGTGAAGTTAGTGAGCCAAATGGAGTTGTTCTCCCACAAGAACCACTCGGCTGATCCTTCTTCAATATGCCCTTCACCAACATGCAGTGTTTCCTTGATTGAATTAGCTCTCACACCAATATTTGCGTCTAGAGCCTTTGCATTGAGGGCTATCTGAAAACGGCATTGGCACTGAAGTTGCCTGTGAATGTGGAGTTTGTGGCATGTGAAACCCGCATGTGGAGCATTCGTTTGTGTGGGATGCTATACCAGGTTCATTCCTAGATAATGCACTCAAAGGGCACTAAGCATAGAGTGTGAAAACTGAGTTTCCTTGAGAGCTGCTTGGAAGCCTGATGGTGTGTGAAGTTAGTGAGCCAAATGGAGTTGTTCTCCCACAAGAACCACTCGGCTGATCCTTCTTCAATATGCCCTTCACCAACATGCAGTGTTTCCTTGATTGAATTAGCTCTCACACAAATATTTGCGTCTAGAACCTTTCCATTGAGGGCTATCTGAAAACAGCTGTGGCGCTGAAGTTGCCTGTGAATGTGGAGTTGGTGGCATGTGAAACCCGCATGTGGAGCATTCGTTAGTGTGGGATGCTCTACCAGGTTCATTCCCAGATAATGCACTCAAAGGGCACTAAGCATAGAGTGTGAAAACTGAGTTTCCTTGAGAGCTGCTTGGAAGCCTGATGGTGTGTGAAGTTAGTGAGCCAAATGGAGTTGTTCTCCCACAAGAACCACTCGGCTGATCCTTTTCAATATGCCCTTCACCAACATGCAGTGTTTCCTTGATTGAATTAGCTCTCACACCAATATTTGTGTCTAGAGCCTTTGCATTGAGGGCTATCTGAAAACGGCATTGGCACTGAAGTTGCCTGTGAATGTGGAGTTGGTGGCATGTGAAACCCGCATGTGGAGCATTCGTTTGTGTGGGATGCTCCACCAGGTTCATTCCCAGATAATGCACTCAAAGGGCACTAAGCATAGAGTGTGAAAACTGAGTTTCCTTGAGAGCTGCTTGGAAGCCTGATGGTGTGTGAAGTTATTGAGCCAAATGGAGTTGTTCTCCCACAAGAACCACTCGGCTGATCCTTTTCAATATGCCCTTCACCAACATGCAGTGTTTCCTTGATTGAATTAGCTCTCACACAAATATTTGCGTCTAGAACCTTTCCATTGAGGGCTATCTGAAAACAGCTGTGGCGCTGAAGTTGCCTGTGAATATGGAGTTGGTGGCATGTGAAACCCCCATGTGGAGCATTCGTTAGTGTGGGATGCTCTACCAGGTTCATTCCCAGATAATGCACTCAAAGGGCACTAAGCATAGAGTGTGAAAACTGAGTTTCCTTGAGAGCTGCTTGGAAGCCTGATGGTGTGTGAAGTTAGTGAGCCAAATGGAGTTGTTCTCCCACTAGAACCACTCGGCTGATCCTTCTTCAATATGCCCTTCACCAACATGCAGTGTTTCCTTGATTGAATTAGCTCTCACACCAATATTTGTGTCTACAGCCTTTGCATTGAGGGCTATCTGAAAATGGCTGTGGCGCTGAAGTTGCCTGTGAATGTGGAGTTGGTGGCATGTGAAACCCGCATGTGGAGCATTCGTTTGTGTGGGATCCTCACCAAGCTTCATTTCATTCCTAAGCACACAAAGGGCACTAAGCATAGAGTGTGAAAACTGAGTTTCCTTGAAGGCTCCTTGAAGCCTGATGGTGTGTGAAGTTAGTGAGCCAAATGGAGTTGTTCTCCCACAAGAACCACTCGGCTGATCCTTCTTCAATATGCCCTTCACCAACATGCAGTGTTTCCTTGATTGAATTAGCTCTCACACCAATATTTGCGTCTAGAGCCTTTGCATTGAGGGCTATCTGAAAACGGCTGTGGCGCTGAAGTTGCCTGAGAATGTGGAGTTGGTGGCATGTGAAACCCGCATGTGGAGCATTCGTTTGTGTGGGATGCTCTACCAGGTTCATTCCCAGATAATGCACTCAAAGGGCACTAAGCATAGAGTGTGAAAACTGAGTTTCCTTGAGAGCTGCTTGGAAGCCTGATGGTGTGTGAAGTTAGTGAGCCAAATGGAGTTGTTCTCCCACAAGAACCACTCGGCTGATCCTTTTCAATATGCCCTTCACCAACATGCAGTGTTTCCTTGATTGAATTAGCTCTCACACCAATATTTGCGTCTATAGCCTTTCCATTGAGGGCTATCTGAAAACAGCTGTGGCGCTGAAGTTGCCTGTGAATGTGGAGTTGGTGGCATGTGAAACCCGCATGTGGAGCATTCGTTAGTGTGGGATGCTCTACCAGGTTCATTCCCAGATAATGCACTCAAAGGGCACTAAGCATAGAGTGTGAAAACTGAGTTTCCTTGAGAGCTGCTTGGAAGCCTGATGGTGTGTGAAGTTAGTGAGCCAAATGGAGTTGTTGTCCCACAAGAACCACTCGGCTGATCCTTCTTCAATATGCCCTTCACCAACATGCAGTGTTTCCTTGATTGAATTAGCTCTCACACCAATATTTGCGTCTAGAGCCTTTGCATTGAGGGCTATCTGAAAACGGCTGTGGCGCTGAAGTTGCCTGTGAATGTGGAGTTGGTGGCATGTGAAACCCGCATGTGGAGCATTCGTTTGTGTGGGATGCTCCACCAGGTTCATTCCCAGATAATGCACTCAAAGGGCACTAAGCATAGAGTGTGAAAACTGAGTTTCCTTGAGAGCTGCTTGGAAGCCTGATGGTGTGTGAAGTTAGTGAGCCAAATGGAGTTGTTCTCCCACAAGAACCACTCGGCTGATCCTTCTTCAATATGCCCTTCACCAACATGCAGTGTTTCCTTGATTGAATTAGCTCTCACACCAATATTTGCGTCTATAGCCTTTGCATTGAGGGCTATCTGAAAACGGCTGTGGCGCTGAAGTTGCCTGAGAATGTGGAGCTTGGTGGCATGTGAAACCCGCATGTGGAGCATTCGTTTGTGTGGGATGCTCTACCAGGTTCATTCCTAGATAATGCACTCAAAGGGCACTAAGCATAGAGTGTGAAAACTGAGTTTCCTTGAGAGCTGCTTGGAAGCCTGATGGTGTGTGAAGTTAGTGAGCCAAATGGAGTTGTTCTCCCACAAGAACCACTCGGCTGATCCTTCTTCAATATGCCCTTCACCAACATGCAGTGTTTCCTTGATTGAATTAGCTCTCACACCAATATTTGTGTCTACAGCCTTTGCATTGAGGGCTATCTGAAAATGGCTGTGGCGCTGAAGTTGCCTGTGAATGTGGAGTTGGTGGCATGTGAAACCCACATGTGGAGCATTCGTTTGTGTGGGATCCTCACCAAGCTTCATTTCATTCCTAAGCACACAAAGGGCACTAAGCATAGAGTGTGAAAACTGAGTTTCCTTGAAGGCTCCTTGAAGCCTGATGGTGTGTGAAGTTAGTGAGCCAAATGGAGTTGTTCTCCCACAAGAACCACTCGGCTGATCCTTCTTCAATATGCCCTTCACCAACATGCAGTGTTTCCTTGATTGAATTAGCTCTCACACCAATATTTGCGTCTAGAGCCTTTGCATTGAGGGCTATCTGAAAACGGCTGTGGCGCTGAAGTTGCCTGAGAATGTGGAGTTGGTGGCATGTGAAACCCGCATGTGGAGCATTCGTTTGTGTGGGATGCTCTACCAGGTTCATTCCCAGATAATGCACTCAAAGGGCACTAAGCATAGAGTGTGAAAACTGAGTTTCCTTGAGAGCTGCTTGGAAGCCTGATGGTGTGTGAAGTTAGTGAGCCAAATGGAGTTGTTCTCCCACAAGAACCACTCGGCTGATCCTTTTCAATATGCCCTTCACCAACATGCAGTGTTTCCTTGATTGAATTAGCTCTCACACCAATATTTGCATCTAGAGCCTTTCCATTGAGGGCTATCTGAAAACAGCTGTGGCGCTGAAGTTGCCTGTGAATGTGGAGTTGGTGGCATGTGAAACCCGCATGTGGAGCATTCGTTAGTGTGGGATGCTCTACCAGGTTCATTCCCAGATAATGCACTCAAAGGGCACTAAGCATAGAGTGTGAAAACTGAGTTTCCTTGAGAGCTGCTTGGAAGCCTGATGGTGTGTGAAGTTAGTGAGCCAAATGGAGTTGTTGTCCCACAAGAACCACTCGGCTGATCCTTCTTCAATATGCCCTTCACCAACATGCAGTGTTTCCTTGATTGAATTAGCTCTCACACCAATATTTGCGTCTAGAGCCTTTGCATTGAGGGCTATCTGAAAACGGCTGTGGCGCTGAAGTGGCCTGTGAATGTGGAGTTGGTGGCATGTGAAACCCGCATGTGGAGCATTCGTTTGTGTGGGATGCTCTACCAGGTTCATTCCCAGATAATGCACTCAAAGGGCACTAAGCATAGAGTGTGAAAACTGAGTTTCCTTGAGAGCTGCTTGGAAGCCTGATGGTGTGTGAAGTTAGTGAGCCAAATGGAGTTGTTCTCCCACAAGAACCACTCGGCTGATCCTTCTTCAATATGCCCTTCACCAACATGCAGTGTTTCCTTGATTGAATTAGCTCTCACACCAATATTTGCGTCTAGAGCCTTTGCATTGAGGGCTATCTGAAAACGGCTGTGGCGCTGAAGTTGCCTGAGAATGTGGAGTTGGTGGCATGTGAAACCCGCATGTGGAGCATTCGTTTGTGTGGGATGCTCTACCAGGTTCATTCCTAGATAATGCACTCAAAGGGCACTAAGCATAGAGTGTGAAAACTGAGTTTCCTTGAGAGCTGCTTGGAAGCCTGATGGTGTGTGAAGTTAGTGAGCCAAATGGAGTTGTTCTCCCACAAGAACCACTCGGCTGATCCTTCTTCAATATGCCCTTCACCAACATGCAGTGTTTCCTTGATTGAATTAGCTCTCACAAAAATATTTGCGTCTAGAACCTTTCCATTGAGGGCTATCTGAAAACAGCTGTGGCGCTGAAGTTGCCTGTGAATGTGGAGTTGGTGGCAAGTGAAACCCGCAAGTGGAGCATTCGTTTGTGTGGGATGCTCTACCAGGTTCATTCCAAGATAATGCACTCAAAGGGCACTAAGCATAGAGTGTGAAAACTGAGTTTCCTTGAGAGCTGCTTGGAAGCCTGATGGTATGTGAAGTTAGTGAGCCAAATGGAGTTGTTCTCCCACAAGAACCACTCGGCTGATCCTTTTCAATATGCCCTTCACCAACATGCAGTGTTTCCTTGATTGAATTAGCTCTCACACCAATATTTGCGTCTAGAGCCTTTGCATTGAGAGCTATCTGAAAACGGCTCTGGCGCTGAAGTTGCCTGTGAATGTGGAGTTGGTGGCATGTGAAACCCGCATGTGGAGCATTCGTTTGTGTGGGATGCTCTACCAGGTTCATTCCTAGATAATGCACTCAAAGGGCACTAAGCATAGAGTGTGAAAACTGAGTTTCCTTGAGAGCTGCTTGGAAGCCTGATGGTGTGTGACGTTAGTGAGCCAAATGGAGTTGTTCTCCCACAAGAACCACTCGGCTGATCCTTTTCAATATGCCCTTCACCAACATGCAGTGTTTCCTTGATTGAATTAGCTCTCACACCAATATTTGCGTCTAGAGCCTTTGCATTGAGAGCTATCTGAAAACGGCTGTGGCGCTGAAGTTGCCTGTGAATGTGGAGTTGGAGGCATGTGAAACCCGCATGTGGAGCATTCGTTTGTGTGGGATGCTCTACCAGGTTCATTCCTAGATAATGCACTCAAAGGGCACTAAGCATAGAGTGTGAAAACTGAGTTTCCTTGAGAGCTGCTTGGAAGCCTGATGGTGTGTGAAGTTAGTGAGCCAAATGGAGTTGTTCTCCCACAAGAACCACTCGGCTGATCCTTCTTCAATATGCCCTTCACCAACATGCAGTGTTTCCTTGATTGAATTAGCTCTCACACCAATATTTGCGTCTAGAGCCTTTGCATTGAGAGCTATCTGAAAACGGCTGTGGCGCTGAAGTTGCCTGTGAATGTGGAGTTGGTGGCATGTGAAACCCGCATGTGGAGCATTCGTTTGTGTGTGGGGGATGCTCTACCAGGTTCATTCCTAGATAATGCACTCAAAGGGCACTAAGCATAGAGTGTGAAAACTGAGTTTCCTTGAGAGCTGCTTGGAAGCCTGATGGTGTGTGAAGTTAGTGAGCCAAATGGAGTTGTTGTCCCACAAGAACCACTCGGCTGATCCTTCTTCAATATGCCCTTCACCAACATGCAGTGTTTCCTTGATTGAATTAGCTCTCACACCAATATTTGCGTCTAGAGCCTTTGCATTGAGGGCTATCTGAAAACGGCTGTGGCGCTGAAGTTGCCTGTGAATGTGGAGTTGGTGGCATGTGAAACCCGCATGTGGAGCATTCGTTTGTGTGGGATGCTCTACCAGGTTCATTCCTAGATAATGCACTCAAAGGGCACTAAGCATAGAGTGTGAAAACTGAGTTTCCTTGAGAGCTGCTTGGAAGCCTGATGGTGTGTGAAGTTAGTGAGCCAAATGGAGTTGTTCTCCCACTAGAACCACTCGGCTGATCCTTCTTCAATATGCCCTTCACCAACATGCAGTGTTTCCTTGATTGAATTAGCTCTCACACCAATATTTGTGTCTACAGCCTTTGCATTGAGGGCTATCTGAAAATGGCTGTGGCGCTGTATGAAGTTGCCTGTGAATGTGGAGTTGGTGGCATGTGAAACCCACATGTGGAGCATTCGTTTGTGTGGGATCCTCACCAAGCTTCATTTCATTCCTAAGCACACAAAGGGCACTAAGCATAGAGTGTGAAAACTGAGTTTCCTTGAAGGCTCCTTGAAGCCTGATGGTGTGTGAAGTTAGTGAGCCAAATGGAGTTGTTCTCCCACAAGAACCACTCGGCTGATCCTTCTTCAATATGCCCTTCACCAACATGCAGTGTTTCCTTGATTGAATTAGCTCTCACACCAATATTTGCGTCTAGAGCCTTTGCATTGAGGGCTATCTGAAAACGGCTGTGGCGCTGAAGTTGCCTGAGAATGTGGAGTTGGTGGCATGTGAAACCCGCATGTGGAGCATTCGTTAGTGTGGGATGCTCTACCAGGTTCATTCCCAGATAATGCACTCAAAGGGCACTAAGCATAGAGTGTGAAAACTGAGTTTCCTTGAGAGCTGCTTGGAAGCCTGATGGTGTGTGAAGTTAGTGAGCCAAATGGAGTTGTTCTCCCACAAGAACCACTCGGCTGATCCTTTTCAATATGCCCTTCACCAACATGCAGTGTTTCCTTGATTGAATTAGCTCTCACACAAATATTTGCGTCTAGAGCCTTTCCATTGAGGGCTATCTGAAAACAGCTGTGGCGCTGAAGTTGCCTGTGAATGTGGAGTTGGTGGCATGTGAAACCCGCATGTGGAGCATTCGTTAGTGTGGGATGCTCTACCAGGTTCATTCCCAGATAATGCACTCAAAGGGCACTAAGCATAGAGTGTGAAAACTGAGTTTCCTTGAGAGCTGCTTGGAAGCCTGATGGTGTGTGAAGTTAGTGAGCCAAATGGAGTTGTTGTCCCACAAGAACCACTCGGCTGATCCTTCTTCAATATGCCCTTCACCAACATGCAGTGTTTCCTTGATTGAATTAGCTCTCACACCAATATTTGCGTCTAGAGCCTTTGCATTGAGGGCTATCTGAAAACGGCTGTGGCGCTGAAGTGGCCTGTGAATGTGGAGTTGGTGGCATGTGAAACCCGCATGTGGAGCATTCGTTTGTGTGGGATGCTCCACCAGGTTCATTCCCAGATAATGCACTCAAAGGGCACTAAGCATAGAGTGTGAAAACTGAGTTTCCTTGAGAGCTGCTTGGAAGCCTGATGGTGTGTGAAGTTAGTGAGCCAAATGGAGTTGTTCTCCCACAAGAACCACTCGGCTGATCCTTCTTCAATATGCCCTTCACCAACATGCAGTGTTTCCTTGATTGAATTAGCTCTCACACCAATATTTGCGTCTAGAGCCTTTGCATTGAGGGCTATCTGAAAACGGCTGTGGCGCTGAAGTTGCCTGAGAATGTGGAGTTGGTGGCATGTGAAACCCGCATGTGGAGCATTCATTTGTGTGGGATGCTCTACCAGGTTCATTCCTAGATAATGCACTCAAAGGGCACTAAGCATAGAGTGTGAAAACTGAGTTTCCTTGAGAGCTGCTTGGAAGCCTGATGGTGTGTGAAGTTAGTGAGCCAAATGGAGTTGTTCTCCCACAAGAACCACTCGGCTGATCCTTTTCAATATGCCCTTCACCAACATGCAGTGTTTCCTTGATTGAATTAGCTCTCACAAAAATATTTGCGTCTAGAACATTTCCATTGAGGGCTATCTGAAAACAGCTGTGGCGCTGAAGTTGCCTGTGAATGTGGAGTTGGTGGCAAGTGAAACCCGCAAGTGGAGCATTCGTTTGTGTGGGATGCTCTACCAGGTTCATTCCAAGATAATGCACTCAAAGGGCACTAAGCATAGAGTGTGAAAACTGAGTTTCCTTGAGAGCTGCTTGGAAGCCTGATGGTGTGTGAAGTTAGTGAGCCAAATGGAGTTGTTCTCCCACAAGAACCACTCGGCTGATCCTTTTCAATATGCCCTTCACCAACATGCAGTGTTTCCTTGATTGAATTAGCTCTCACACCAATATTTGCGTCTAGAGCCTTTGCATTGAGAGCTATCTGAAAACGGCTCTGGCGCTGAAGTTGCCTGTGAATGTGGAGTTGGTGGCATGTGAAACCCGCATGTGGAGCATTCGTTTGTGTGGGATGCTCTACCAGGTTCATTTCTAGATAATGCACTCAAAGGGCACTAAGCATAGAGTGTGAAAACTGAGTTTCCTTGAGAGCTGCTTGGAAGCCTGATGGTGTGTGACGTTAGTGAGCCAAATGGAGTTGTTCTCCCACAAGAACCACTCGGCTGATCCTTTTCAATATGCCCTTCACCAACATGCAGTGTTTCCTTGATTGAATTAGCTCTCACACCAATATTTGCGTCTAGAGCCTTTGCATTGAGAGCTATCTGAAAACGGCTGTGGCGCTGAAGTTGCCTGTGAATGTGGAGTTGGAGGCATGTGAAACCCGCATGTGGAGCATTCGTTTGTGTGGGATGCTCTACCAGGTTCATTCCTAGATAATGCACTCAAAGGGCACTAAGCATAGAGTGTGAAAACTGAGTTTCCTTGAGAGCTGCTTGGAAGCCTGATGGTGTGTGAAGTTAGTGAGCCAAATGGAGTTGTTCTCCCACAAGAACCACTCGGCTGATCCTTTTCAATATGCCCTTCACCAACATGCAGTGTTTCCTTCATTGAATTAGCTCTCACACCAATATTTGCGTCTAGAGCCTTTGCATTGAGAGCTATCTGAAAACGGCTGTGGCGCTGAAGTTGCCTGTGAATGTGGAGTTGGTGGCATGTGAAACCCCCATGTGGAGCATTCATTTGTGTGTGGGGGATGCTCTACCAGGTTCATTCCTAGATAATGCACTCAAAGGGCACTAAGCATAGAGTGTGAAAACTGAGTTTCCTTGAGAGCTGCTTGGAAGCCTGATGGTGTGTGAAGTTAGTGAGCCAAATGGAGTTGTTCTCCCACAAGAACCACTCGGCTGATCCTTCTTCAATATGCCCTTCACCAACATGCAGTGTTTCCTTGATTGAATTAGCTCTCACACCAATATTTGCGTCTAGAGCCTTTGCATTGCGAGCTATCTGAAAACGGCTGTGGCGCTGAAGTTGCCTGTGAATGTGGAGTTGGTGGCATGTGAAACCCGCATGTGGAGCATTCGTTTGTGTGGGATGCTCTACCAGGTTCATTCCTAGATAATGCACTCAAAGGGCACTAAGCATAGAGTGTGAAAACTGAGTTTCCTTGAGAGCTGCTTGGAAGCCTGATGGTGTGTGAAGTTAGTGAGCCAAATGGAGTTGTTCTCCCACAAGAACCACTCGGCTGATCCTTCTTCAATATGCCCTTCACCAACATGCAGTGTTTCCTTGATTGAATTAGCTCTCACACCAATATTTGCGTCTAGAACCTTTGCATTGAGGGCTATCTGAAAACGGCTGTGGAGCTGAAGTTGCCTGTGAATGTGGAGTTGGTGGCATGTGAAACCCGCATGTGGAGCATTCGTTTGTGTGGGATGCTCTACCAGGTTCATTCCTAGATAATGCACTCAAAGGGCACTAAGCATAGAGTGTGAAAACTGAGTTTCCTTGAGAGCTGCTTGGAAGCCTGATGGTGTGTGAAGTTAGTGAGCCAAATGGAGTTGTTCTCCCACAAGAACCACTCGGCTGATCCTTCTTCAATGTGCCCTTCACCAACATGCAGTGTTTCCTTGATTGAATTAGCTCTCACACCAATATTTGCGTCTAGAGCCTTTGCATTGAGAGCTATCTGAAAACGGCTCTGGCGCTGAAGTTGCCTGTGAATGTGGAGTTGGTGGCATGTGAAACCCGCATGTGGAGCATTCGTTTGTGTGGGATGCTGACCAAGCCTCATTTCAGTCCTAAGCACACAAAGGGCACTAAGCATAGAGTGTGAAAACTGAGTTTCCTTGAGAGCTGCTTGGAAGCCTGATGGTGTGTGTAGTTAGTGAGCCAAATGGAGTTGTTCTCCCACAAGAACCACTCGGCTGATCCTTCCTCAATATGCCCTTCACCAACATGCAGTGTTTCCTTGATTGAATTAGCTCTCACACCAATATTTGCGTCTAGAGGCTTTGCATTGAGAGCTATCTGAAAACGCCTCTGACGCTGAAGTTGCCTGTGAATGTGGAGTTAGTGGCATGTGAAACCCGCATGTGGAGCATTCGTTTGTGTGGGATGCTGACCAAGCCTCATTTCAGTCCTAGGCACACAAAGGACACTAAGCATAGAGTGTGAAAACTGAGTTTCCTTGAGAGCTGCTTGGAAGCCTGATGGTGTGTGAAGTTAGTGAGCCAAATGGAGTTGTTCTCCCACAAGAACCACTCGGCTGATCCTTCTTCAATATGCCCTTCACCAACATGCAGTGTTTCCTTGATTGAATTAGCTCTCACACCAATATTTGCGTCTAGAGCCTTTGCATTGAGGGCTATCTGAAAACGGCTGTGGCGCTGAAGTTGCCTGTGAATGTGGAGTTGGTGGCATGTGAAACCCGCATGTGGAGCATTCGTTTGTGTGGGATGCTCCACCAGGTTCATTCCCAGATAATGCACTCAAAGGGCACTAAGCATAGAGTGTGAAAACTGAGTTTCCTTGAGAGCTGCTTGGAAGCCTGATGGTGTGTGAAGTTAGTGAGCCAAATGGAGTTGTTCTCCCACAAGAACCACTCGGCTGATCCTTCTTCAATATGCCCTTCACCAACATGCAGTGTTTCCTTGATTGAATTAGCTCTCACACCAATATTTGCGTCTAGAGCCTTTGCATTGAGGGCTATCTGAAAACGGCTGTGGCGCTGAAGTTGCCTGAGAATGTGGAGTTGGTGGCATGTGAAACCCGCATGTGGAGCATTCATTTGTGTGGGATGCTCTACCAGGTTCATTCCTAGATAATGCACTCAAAGGGCACTAAGCATAGAGTGTGAAAACTGAGTTTCCTTGAGAGCTGCTTGGAAGCCTGATGGTGTGTGAAGTTAGTGAGCCAAATGGAGTTGTTCTCCCACAAGAACCACTCGGCTGATCCTTTTCAATATGCCCTTCACCAACATGCAGTGTTTCCTTGATTGAATTAGCTCTCACAAAAATATTTGCGTCTAGAACATTTCCATTGAGGGCTATCTGAAAACAGCTGTGGCGCTGAAGTTGCCTGTGAATGTGGAGTTGGTGGCAAGTGAAACCCGCAAGTGGAGCATTCGTTTGTGTGGGATGCTCTACCAGGTTCATTCCAAGATAATGCACTCAAAGGGCACTAAGCATAGAGTGTGAAAACTGAGTTTCCTTGAGAGCTGCTTGGAAGCCTGATGGTGTGTGAAGTTAGTGAGCCAAATGGAGTTGTTCTCCCACAAGAACCACTCGGCTGATCCTTTTCAATATGCCCTTCACCAACATGCAGTGTTTCCTTGATTGAATTAGCTCTCACACCAATATTTGCGTCTAGAGCCTTTGCATTGAGAGCTATCTGAAAACGGCTCTGGCGCTGAAGTTGCCTGTGAATGTGGAGTTGGTGGCATGTGAAACCCGCATGTGGAGCATTCGTTTGTGTGGGATGCTCTACCAGGTTCATTTCTAGATAATGCACTCAAAGGGCACTAAGCATAGAGTGTGAAAACTGAGTTTCCTTGAGAGCTGCTTGGAAGCCTGATGGTGTGTGACGTTAGTGAGCCAAATGGAGTTGTTCTCCCACAAGAACCACTCGGCTGATCCTTTTCAATATGCCCTTCACCAACATGCAGTGTTTCCTTGATTGAATTAGCTCTCACACCAATATTTGCGTCTAGAGCCTTTGCATTGAGAGCTATCTGAAAACGGCTGTGGAGCTGAAGTTGCCTGTGAATGTGGAGTTGGAGGCATGTGAAACCCGCATGTGGAGCATTCGTTTGTGTGGGATGCTCTACCAGGTTCATTCCTAGATAATGCACTCAAAGGGCACTAAGCATAGAGTGTGAAAACTGAGTTTCCTTGAGAGCTGCTTGGAAGCCTGATGGTGTGTGAAGTTAGTGAGCCAAATGGAGTTGTTCTCCCACAAGAACCACTCGGCTGATCCTTCTTCAATATGCCCTTCACCAACATGCAGTGTTTCCTTCATTGAATTAGCTCTCACACCAATATTTGCGTCTAGAGCCTTTGCATTGAGAGCTATCTGAAAACGGCTGTGGCGCTGAAGTTGCCTGTGAATGTGGAGTTGGTGGCATGTGAAACCCCCATGTGGAGCATTCATTTGTGTGTGGGGGATGCTCTACCAGGTTCATTCCTAGATAATGCACTCAAAGGGCACTAAGCATAGAGTGTGAAAACTGAGTTTCCTTGAGAGCTGCTTGGAAGCCTGATGGTGTGTGAAGTTAGTGAGCCAAATGGAGTTGTTCTCCCACAAGAACCACTCGGCTGATCCTTCTTCAATATGCCCTTCACCAACATGCAGTGTTTCCTTGATTGAATTAGCTCTCACACCAATATTTGCGTCTAGAGCCTTTGCATTGCGAGCTATCTGAAAACGGCTGTGGCGCTGAAGTTGCCTGTGAATGTGGAGTTGGTGGCATGTGAAACCCGCATGTGGAGCATTCGTTTGTGTGGGATGCTCTACCAGGTTCATTCCTAGATAATGCACTCAAAGGGCACTAAGCATAGAGTGTGAAAACTGAGTTTCCTTGAGAGCTGCTTGGAAGCCTGATGGTGTGTGAAGTTAGTGAGCCAAATGGAGTTGTTCTCCCACAAGAACCACTCGGCTGATCCTTCTTCAATATGCCCTTCACCAACATGCAGTGTTTCCTTGATTGAATTAGCTCTCACACCAATATTTGCGTCTAGAACCTTTGCATTGAGGGCTATCTGAAAACGGCTGTGGAGCTGAAGTTGCCTGTGAATGTGGAGTTGGTGGCATGTGAAACCCGCATGTGGAGCATTCGTTTGTGTGGGATGCTCTACCAGGTTCATTCCTAGATAATGCACTCAAAGGGCACTAAGCATAGAGTGTGAAAACTGAGTTTCCTTGAGAGCTGCTTGGAAGCCTGATGGTGTGTGAAGTTAGTGAGCCAAATGGAGTTGTTCTCCCACAAGAACCACTCGGCTGATCCTTCTTCAATGTGCCCTTCACCAACATGCAGTGTTTCCTTGATTGAATTAGCTCTCACACCAATATTTGCGTCTACAGCCTTTGCATTGAGAGCTATCTGAAAACGGCTCTGGCGCTGAAGTTGCCTGTGAATGTGGAGTTGGTGGCATGTGAAACCCGCATGTGGAGCATTCGTTTGTGTGGGATGCTGACCAAGCCTCATTTCAGTCCTAAGCACACAAAGGGCACTAAGCATAGAATGTGAAAACTGAGTTTCCTTGAGAGCTGCTTGGAAGCCTGATGGTGTGTGTAGTTAGTGAGCCAAATGGAGTTGTTCTCCCACAAGAACCACTCGGCTGATCCTTCTTCAATATGCCCTTCACCAACATGCAGTGTTTCCTTGATTGAATTAGCTCTCACACCAATATTTGCGTCTAGAGGCTTTGCATTGAGAGCTATCTGAAAACGCCTCTGGCGCTGAAGTTGCCTGTGAATGTGGAGTTAGTGGCATGTGAAACCCGCATGTGGAGCATTCGTTTGTGTGGGATGCTGACCAAGCCTCATTTCAGTCCTAGGCACACAAAGGACACTAAGCATAGAGTGTGAAAACTAAATTTCCTTGAGAGCTGCTTGGAAGCCTGATGGTGTGTGAAGTTAGTGAGCCAAATGGAGTTGTTCTCCCACAAGAACCACTCGGCTGATCCTTCTTCAATATGCCCTTCACCAACATGCAGTGTTTCCTTGATTGAATTAGCTCTCACACCAATATTTGCGTCTAGAGCCTTTGCATTGAGGGCTATCTGAAAACGGCTGTGGCGCTGAAGTTGCCTGTGAATGTGGAGTTGGTGGCATGTGAAACCCGCATGTGGAGCATTCGTTTGTGTGGGATGCTCCACCAGGTTCATTCCCAGATAATGCACTCAAAGGGCACTAAGCATAGAGTGTGAAAACTGAGTTTCCTTGAGAGCTGCTTGGAAGCCTGATGGTGTGTGAAGTTAGTGAGCCAAATGGAGTTGTTCTCCCACAAGAACCACTCGGCTGATCCTTTTCAATATGCCCTTCACCAACATGCAGTGTTTCCTTGATTGAATTAGCTCTCACACAAATATTTGCGTCTAGAACCTTTCCATTGAGGGCTATCTGAAAACAGCTGTGGCGCTGAAGTTGCCTGTGAATATGGAGTTGGTGGCATGTGAAACCCCCATGTGGAGCATTCGTTAGTGTGGGATGCTCTACCAGGTTCATTCCCAGATAATGCACTCAAAGGGCACTAAGCATAGAGTGTGAAAACTGAGTTTCCTTGAGAGCTGCTTGGAAGCCTGATGGTGTGTGAAGTTAGTGAGCCAAATGGAGTTGTTCTCTCACTAGAACCACTCGGCTGATCCTTCTTCAATATGCCCTTCACCAACATGCAGTGTTTCCTTGATTGAATTAGCTCTCACACCAATATTTGTGTCTACAGCCTTTGCATTGAGGGCTATCTGAAAATGGCTGTGGCGCTGAAGTTGCCTGTGAATGTGGAGTTGGTGGCATGTGAAACCCACATGTGGAGCATTCGTTTGTGTGGGATCCTCACCAAGCTTCATTTCATTCCTAAGCACACAAAGGGCACTAAGCATAGAGTGTGAAAACTGAGTTTCCTTGAAGGCTCCTTGAAGCCTGATGGTGTGTGAAGTTAGTGAGCCAAATGGAGTTGTTCTCCCACAAGAACCACTCGGCTGATCCTTCTTCAATATGCCCTTCACCAACATGCAGTGTTTCCTTGATTGAATTAGCTCTCACACCAATATTTGCGTCTAGAGCCTTTGCATTGAGGGCTATCTGAAAACGGCTGTGGCGCTGAAGTTGCCTGAGAATGTGGAGTTGGTGGCATGTGAAACCCGCATGTGGAGCATTCGTTTGTGTGGGATGCTCTACCAGGTTCATTCCCAGATAATGCACTCAAAGGGCACTAAGCATAGAGTGTGAAAACTGAGTTTCCTTGAGAGCTGCTTGGAAGCCTGATGGTGTGTGAAGTTAGTGAGCCAAATGGAGTTGTTCTCCCACAAGAACCACTCGGCTGATCCTTTTCAATATGCCCTTCACCAACATGCAGTGTTTCCTTGATTGAATTAGCTCTCACACAAATATTTGCGTCTAGAGCCTTTCCATTGAGGGCTATCTGAAAACAGCTGTGGCGCTGAAGTTGCCTGTGAATGTGGAGTTGGTGGCATGTGAAACCCGCATGTGGAGCATTCGTTAGTGTGGGATGCTCTACCAGGTTCATTCCCAGATAATGCACTCAAAGGGCACTAAGCATAGAGTGTGAAAACTGAGTTTCCTTGAGAGCTGCTTGGAAGCCTGATGGTGTGTGAAGTTAGTGAGCCAAATGGAGTTGTTGTCCCACAAGAACCACTCGGCTGATCCTTCTTCAATATGCCCTTCACCAACATGCAGTGTTTCCTTGATTGAATTAGCTCTCACACCAATATTTGCGTCTAGAGCCTTTGCATTGAGGGCTATCTGAAAACGGCTGTGGCGCTGAAGGTGCCTGTGAATGTGGAGTTGGTGGCATGTGAAACCCGCATGTGGAGCATTCGTTTGTGTGGGATGCTCCACCAGGTTCATTCCCAGATAATGCACTCAAAGGGCACTAAGCATAGAGTGTGAAAACTGAGTTTCCTTGAGAGCTGCTTGGAAGCCTGATGGTGTGTGAAGTTAGTGAGCCAAATGGAGTTGTTCTCCCACAAGAACCACTCGGCTGATCCTTCTTCAATATGCCCTTCATCAACATGCAGTGTTTCCTTGATTGAATTAGCTCTCACACCAATATTTGCGTCTAGAGCCTTTGCATTGAGGGCTATCTGAAAACGGCTGTGGCGCTGAAGTTGCCTGAGAATGTGGAGTTGGTGGCATGTGAAACCCGCATGTGGAGCATTCGTTTGTGTGGGATGCTCTACCAGGTTCATTCCTAGATAATGCACTCAAAGGGCACTAAGCATAGAGTGTGAAAACTGAGTTTCCTTGAGAGCTGCTTGGAAGCCTGATGGTGTGTGAAGTTAGTGAGCCAAATGGAGTTGTTCTCCCACAAGAACCACTCGGCTGATCCTTCTTCAATATGCCCTTCACCAACATGCAGTGTTTCCTTGATTGAATTAGCTCTCACAAAAATATTTGCGTCTAGAACCTTTCCATTGAGGGCTATCTGAAAACAGCTGTGGCGCTGAAGTTGCCTGTGAATGTGGAGTTGGTGGCAAGTGAAACCCGCAAGTGGAGCATTCGTTTGTGTGGGATGCTCTACCAGGTTCATTCCAAGATAATGCACTCAAAGGGCACTAAGCATAGAGTGTGAAAACTGAGTTTCCTTGAGAGCTGCTTGGAAGCCTGATGGTGTGTGAAGTTAGTGAGCCAAATGGAGTTGTTCTCCCACAAGAACCACTCGGCTGATCCTTTTCAATATGCCCTTCACCAACATGCAGTGTTTCCTTGATTGAATTAGCTCTCACACCAATATTTGCGTCTAGAGCCTTTGCATTGAGAGCTATCTGAAAACGGCTCTGGCGCTGAAGTTGCCTGTGAATGTGGAGTTGGTGGCATGTGAAACCCGCATGTGGAGCATTCGTTTGTGTGGGATGCTCTACCAGGTTCATTCCTAGATAATGCACTCAAAGGGCACTAAGCATAGAGTGTGAAAACTGAGTTTCCTTGAGAGCTGCTTGGAAGCCTGATGGTGTGTGACGTTAGTGAGCCAAATGGAGTTGTTCTCCCACAAGAACCACTCGGCTGATCCTTTTCAATATGCCCTTCACCAACATGCAGTGTTTCCTTGATTGAATTAGCTCTCACACCAATATTTGCGTCTAGAGCCTTTGCATTGAGAGCTATCTGAAAACGGCTGTGGCGCTGAAGTTGCCTGTGAATGTGGAGTTGGTGGCATGTGAAACCCGCATGTGGAGCATTCGTTTGTGTGGGATCCTCACCAAGCTTCATTTCATTCCTAAGCACACAAAGGGCACTAAGCATAGAGTGTGAAAACTGAGTTTCCTTGAAGGCTCCTTGAAGCCTGATGGTGTGTGAAGTTAGTGAGCCAAATGGAGTTGTTCTCCCACAAGAACCACTCGGCTGATCCTTCTTCAATATGCCCTTCACCAACATGCAGTGTTTCCTTGATTGAATTAGCTCTCACACCAATATTTGCGTCTAGAGCCTTTGCATTGAGGGCTATCTGAAAACGGCTGTGGCGCTGAAGTTGCCTGAGAATGTGGAGTTGGTGGCATGTGAAACCCGCATGTGGAGCATTCGTTAGTGTGGGATGCTCTACCAGGTTCATTCCCAGATAATGCACTCAAAGGGCACTAAGCATAGAGTGTGAAAACTGAGTTTCCTTGAGAGCTGCTTGGAAGCCTGATGGTGTGTGAAGTTAGTGAGCCAAATGGAGTTGTTCTCCCACAAGAACCACTCGGCTGATCCTTCTTCAATATGCCCTTCACCAACATGCAGTGTTTCCTTGATTGAATTAGCTCTCACACAAATATTTGCGTCTAGAGCCTTTCCATTGAGGGCTATCTGAAAACAGCTGTGGCGCTGAAGTTGCCTGTGAATGTGGAGTTGGTGGCATGTGAAACCCGCATGTGGAGCATTCGTTAGTGTGGGATGCTCTACCAGGTTCATTCCCAGATAATGCACTCAAAGGGCACTAAGCATAGAGTGTGAAAACTGAGTTTCCTTGAGAGCTGCTTGGAAGCCTGATGGTGTGTGAAGTTAGTGAGCCAAATGGAGTTGTTCTCCCACAAGAACCACTCGGCTGATCCTTCTTCAATATGCCCTTCACCAACATGCAGTGTTTCCTTGATTGAATTAGCTCTCACACAAATATTTGCGTCTAGAGCCTTTCCATTGAGGGCTATCTGAAAACAGCTGTGGCGCTGAAGTTGCCTGTGAATGTGGAGTTGGTGGCATGTGAAACCCGCATGTGGAGCATTCGTTAGTGTGGGATGCTCTACCAGGTTCATTCCCAGATAATGCACTCAAAGGGCACTAAGCATAGAGTGTGAAAACTGAGTTTCCTTGAGAGCTGCTTGGAAGCCTGATGGTGTGTGAAGTTAGTGAGCCAAATGGAGTTGTTGTCCCACAAGAACCACTCGGCTGATCCTTCTTCAATATGCCCTTCACCAACATGCAGTGTTTCCTTGATTGAATTAGCTCTCACACCAATATTTGCGTCTAGAGCCTTTGCATTGAGGGCTATCTGAAAACGGCTGTGGCGCTGAAGTGGCCTGTGAATGTGGAGTTGGTGGCATGTGAAACCCGCATGTGGAGCATTCGTTTGTGTGGGATGCTCCACCAGGTTCATTCCCAGATAATGCACTCAAAGGGCACTAAGCATAGAGTGTGAAAACTGAGTTTCCTTGAGAGCTGCTTGGAAGCCTGATGGTGTGTGAAGTTAGTGAGCCAAATGGAGTTGTTCTCCCACAAGAACCACTCGGCTGATCCTTCTTCAATATGCCCTTCACCAACATGCTGTGTTTCCTTGATTGAATTAGCTCTCACACCAATATTTGCGTCTAGAGCCTTTGCATTGAGGGCTATCTGAAAATGGCTGTGGCGCTGAAGTTGCCTGAGAATGTGGAGTTGGTGGCATGTGAAACCCGCATGTGGAGCATTCGTTTGTGTGGGATGCTCTACCAGGTTCATTCCTAGATAATGCACTCAAAGGGCACTAAGCATAGAGTGTGAAAACTGAGTTTCCTTGAGAGCTGCTTGGAAGCCTGATGGTGTGTGAAGTTAGTGAGCCAAATGGAGTTGTTCTCCCACAAGAACCACTCGGCTGATCCTTTTCAATATGCCCTTCACCAACATGCAGTGTTTCCTTGATTGAATTAGCTCTCACAAAAATATTTGCGTCTAGAGCCTTTCCATTGAGGGCTATCTGAAAACAGCTGTGGCGCTGAAGTTGCCTGTGAATGTGGAGTTGGTGGCAAGTGAAACCCGCAAGTGGAGCATTCGTTTGTGTGGGATGCTCTACCAGGTTCATTCCAAGATAATGCACTCAAAGGGCACTAAGCATAGAGTGTGAAAACTGAGTTTCCTTGAGAGCTGCTTGGAAGCCTGATGGTGTGTGAAGTTAGTGAGCCAAATGGAGTTGTTCTCCCACAAGAACCACTCGGCTGATCCTTTTCAATATGCCCTTCACCAACATGCAGTGTTTCCTTGATTGAATTAGCTCTCACACCAATATTTGCGTCTAGAGCCTTTGCATTGAGAGCTATCTGAAAACGGCTCTGGCGCTGAAGTTGCCTGTGAATGTGGAGTTGGTGGCATGTGAAACCCGCATGTGGAGCATTCGTTTGTGTGGGATGCTCTACCATGTTCATTCCTAGATAATGCACTCAAAGGGCACTAAGCATAGAGTGTGAAAACTGAGTTTCCTTGAGAGCTGCTTGGAAGCCTGATGGTGTGTGACGTTAGTGAGCCAAATGGAGTTGTTCTCCCACAAGAACCACTCGGCTGATCCTTTTCAATATGCCCTTCACCAACATGCAGTGTTTCCTTGATTGAATTAGCTCTCACACCAATATTTGCGTCTAGAGCCTTTGCATTGAGAGCTATCTGAAAACGGCTGTGGCGCTGAAGTTGCCTGTGAATGTGGAGTTGGAGGCATGTGAAACCCGCATGTGGAGCATTCGTTTGTGTGGGATGCTCTACCAGGTTCATTCCTAGATAATGCACTCAAAGGGCACTAAGCATAGAGTGTGAAAACTGAGTTTCCTTGAGAGCTGCTTGGAAGCCTGATGGTGTGTGAAGTTAGTGAGCCAAATGGAGTTGTTCTCCCACAAGAACCACTCGGCTGATCCTTTTCAATATGCCCTTCACCAACATGCAGTGTTTCCTTGATTGAATTAGCTCTCACAAAAATATTTGCGTCTAGAACCTTTCCATTGAGGGCTATCTGAAAACAGCTGTGGCGCTGAAGTTGCCTGTGAATGTGGAGTTGGTGGCAAGTGAAACCCGCAAGTGGAGCATTCGTTTGTGTGGGATGCTCTACCAGGTTCATTCCAAGATAATGCACTCAAAGGGCACTAAGCATAGAGTGTGAAAACTGAGTTTCCTTGAGAGCTGCTTGGAAGCCTGATGGTGTGTGAAGTTAGTGAGCCAAATGGAGTTGTTCTCCCACAAGAACCACTCGGCTGATCCTTTTCAATATGCCCTTCACCAACATGCAGTGTTTCCTTGATTGAATTAGCTCTCACACCAATATTTGCGTCTAGAGCCTTTGCATTGAGAGCTATCTGAAAACGGCTGTGGCGCTGAAGTGGCCTGTGAATGTGGAGTTGGTGGCATGTGAAACCCGCATGTGGAGCATTCGTTTGTGTGGGATGCTCTACCATGTTCATTCCTAGATAATGCACTCAAAGGGCACTAAGCATAGAGTGTGAAAACTGAGTTTCCTTGAGAGCTGCTTGGAAGCCTGATGGTGTGTGACGTTAGTGAGCCAAATGGAGTTGTTCTCCCACAAGAACCACTCGGCTGATCCTTTTCAATATGCCCTTCACCAACATGCAGTGTTTCCTTGATTGAATTAGCTCTCACACCAATATTTGCGTCTAGAGCCTTTGCATTGAGAGCTATCTGAAAACGGCTGTGGCGCTGAAGTTGCCTGTGAATGTGGAGTTGGAGGCATGTGAAACCCGCATGTGGAGCATTCGTTTGTGTGGGATGCTCTACCAGGTTCATTCCTAGATAATGCACTCAAAGGGCACTAAGCATAGAGTGTGAAAACTGAGTTTCCTTGAGAGCTGCTTGGAAGCCTGATGGTGTGTGAAGTTAGTGAGCCAAATGGAGTTGTTCTCCCACAAGAACCACTCGGCTGATCCTTTTCAATATGCCCTTCACCAACATGCAGTGTTTCCTTGATTGAATTAGCTCTCACACCAATATTTGCGTCTAGAGCCTTTGCATTGAGGGCTATCTGAAAACGGCTGTGGCGCTGAAGTTGCCTGTGAATGTGGAGTTGGTGGCATGTGAAACCCGCATGTGGAGCATTCGTTTGTGTGTGGGGGATGCTCTACCAGGTTCATTCCTAGATAATGCACTCAAAGGGCACTAAGCATAGAGTGTGAAAACTGAGTTTCCTTGAGAGCTGCTTGGAAGCCTGATGGTGTGTGAAGTTAGTGAGCCAAATGGAGTTGTTCTCCCACAAGAACCACTCGGCTGATCCTTCTTCAATATGCCCTTCACCAACATGCAGTGTTTCCTTGATTGAATTAGCTCTCACACCAATATTTGCGTCTAGAGCCTTTGCATTGAGAGCTATCTGAAAACGGCTGTGGCGCTGAAGTTGCCTGTGAATGTGGAGTTGGTGGCATGTGAAACCCGCATGTGGAGCATTCGTTTGTGTGGGATGCTGACCAAGCCTCATTTCAGTCCTAAGCACACAAAGGGCACTAAGCATAGAGTGTGAAAACTGAGTTTCCTTGAGAGCTGCTTGGAAGCCTGATGGTGTGTGTAGTTAGTGAGCCAAATGGAGTTGTTCTCCCACAAGAACCACTCGGCTGATCCTTCTTCAATATGCCCTTCACCAACATGCAGTGTTTCCTTGATTGAATTAGCTCTCACACCAATATTTGCGTCTAGAGCCTTTGCATTGAGAGCTATCTGAAAACGCCTCTGGCGCTGAAGTTGCCTGTGAATGTGGAGTTAGTGGCATGTGAAACCCGCATGTGGAGCATTCGTTTGTGTGGGATGCTGACCAAGCCTCATTTCAGTCCTAGGCACACAAAGGACACTAAGCATAGAGTGTGAAAACTAAATTTCCTTGAGAGCTGCTTGGAAGCCTGATGGTGTGTGAAGTTAGTGAGCCAAATGGAGTTGTTCTCCCACAAGAACCACTCGGCTGATCCTTCTTCAATATGCCCTTCACCAACATGCAGTGTTTCCTTGATTGAATTAGCTCTCACACCAATATTTGCGTCTAGAGCCTTTGCATTGAGGGCTATCTGAAAACGGCTGTGGCTCTGAAGTTGCCTGTGAATGTGGAGTTGGTGGCATGTGAAACCCGCATGTGGAGCATTCGTTTGTGTGGGATGCTCTACCAGGTTCATTCCTAGATAATGCACTCAAAGGGCACTAAGCATAGAGTGTGAAAACTGAGTTTCCTTGAGAGCTGCTTGGAAGCCTGATGGTGTGTGAAGTTAGTGAGCCAAATGGAGTTGTTCTCCCACAAGAACCACTCGGCTGATCCTTCTTCAATATGCCCTTCACCAACATGCAGTGTTTCCTTGATTGAATTAGCTCTCACACCAATATTTGCGTCTAGAGCCTTTGCATTGAGAGCTATCTGAAAACGGCTCTGGCGGTGAAGTTGCCTGTGAATGTGGAGTTGGTGGCATGTGAAACCCGCATGTGGAGCATTTGTTTGTGTGGGATGCTGACCAGGCCTCATTTCAGTCCTAGGCACACAAAGGACACTAAGCATAGAGTGTGAAAACTGAGTTTCCTTGAGAGCTGCTTGGAAGCCTGATGGTGTGTGAAGTTAGTGAGCCAAATAGAGTTGTTCTCCCACAAGAACCACTCGGCTGATCCTTCTTCAATATGCCCTTCACCAACATGCAGTGTTTCCTTGATTGAATTAGCTCTCACACCAATATTTGCGTCTAGAGCCTTTGCATTGAGGGCTATCTGAAAACGGCTGTGGCGCTGAAGGTGCCTGAGAATGTGGAGTTGGTGGCATGTGAAACCCGCATGTGGAGCATTCGTTTATGTGGGATGCTCTACCAGGTTCATTCCTAGATAATGCACTCAAAGGGCACTAAGCATAGAGTGTGAAAACTGAGTTTCCTTGAGAGCTGCTTGGAAGCCTAATGGTGTGTGAAGTTAGTGAGCCAAATGGAGTTGTTCTCCCACAAGAACCACTTGGCTGATTCTTCTTCAATATGCCCTTCACCAACATGCAATGTTTCCTTGATTGAATTAGCTCTCACACCAATATTTGCGTCTTGAGCCTTTCCATTGAAGGCTATCTGAAAACAGCTGTGGCGCTGAAGTTGCCTGTGAATGTGGAGTTGGTGGCATGTGAAACCCGCATGTGGAGCATTCGTTTGTGTGGGATGCTCTACCAGGTTCATTCCCAGACAATGCACTCAAAGGGCACTAAGCATAGAGTGTGAAAACTGAGTTTCCTTGAGAGCTGCTTGGAAGCCTGATGGTGTGTGAAGTTAGTGAGCCAAATGGAGTTGTTCTCCCACAAGAACCACTCGGCTGATTCTTCTTCAATATGCCCTTCACCAACATGCAGTGTTTCCTTGATTGAATTAGATCTCACACCAATATTTGCGTCTAGAGCCTTTGCATTGAGGGCTATCTGAAAACGGCTGTGGCACTGAAGTTGCCTGTGAATGTGGAGTTGGTGGCATGTGAAACCCGCATGTGGAGCATTCGTTTGTGTGAGATGCTGACCAAGATTCATTTCAGTCCTAGGCACTCAATGGGCACTAAGCATAGAGTGTGAAAACTGAGTTTCCTTGAGAGCTGCTTGGAAGCCTGATGGTGTGTGAAGTTAGTGAGCCAAATGGAGTTGTTCTCCCACAAGAACCACTCGGCTGATCCTTCTTCAATATGCCCTTCACCAACATGCATTGTTTCCTTGATTGAATTAGCTCTCACACCAATATTTGCGTCTAGAGCCTTTGCATTGAGGGCTATCTGAAAACGGTTGTGGCGCTGAAGTTGCCTGTGAATGTGGAGTTGGTGGCATGTGAAACCCGCATGTGGAGCATTCGTTTGTGTGGGATGCTCTACCAGGTTCATTCCTAGATAATGCACTCAAAGGGCACTAAGCATAGAGTGTGAAAACTGAGTTTCCTTGAGAGCTGCTTGGAAGCCTGATGGTGTGTGAAGTTAGTGAGCCAAATGGAGTTGTTCTCCCACAAGAACCACTCGGCTGATTCTTCTTCAATATGCCCTTCACCAACATGCAGTGTTTCCTTGATTGAATTAGCTCTCACACCAATATTTGCGTCTAGAGCCTTTGCATTGAGGACTATCTGAAAACGGCTGTGGCTCTGAAGTTGCCTGTGAATGTGGAGTTGGTGGCATGTGAAACCCGCATGTGGAGCATTCGTTTGTGTGGGATGCTCTACGAGGTTCATTCCTAGATAATTCACTCAAAGGGCACTAAGCATAGAGTGTGAAAACTGAGTTTCCTTGAGAGCTGCTTGGAAGCCTGATGGTGTGTGAAGTTAGTGAGCCAAATGGAGTTGTTCTCCCACAAGAACCACTCGGCTGATCCTTCTTCAATATGCCCTTCACCAACATGCAGTGTTTCCTTGATTGAATTAGATCTCACACCAATATTTGCGTCTAGAGCCTTGCATTGAGGGCTATCTGAAAATGGCTGTGGCGCTGAAGTTGCCTGTGAATGTGGAGATGGTGGCATGTGAAACCCGCATGTGGAGCATTCGTTTGTGTGGGATGCTCTACCAGGTTCATTCCTAGATAATGCACTCAAAGGGCACTAAGCATAGAGTGTGAAACCTGAGTTTCCTTGAGAGCTGCTTGGAAGCCTGATGGTGTGTGACGTACTCGGGCTGATCCTTTTCAATATGCCCTTCACCAACATGCAGTGTTTCCTTGATTGAATTAGCTCTCACACCAATATTTGCGTCTAGAGCCTTTGCATTGAAGGCTATCTGAAGACAGCTGTGGCGCTGAAGGTGCCTGTGAATGTGGAGTTGGTGGCATGTGAAACCCGCATGTGGAGCATTCGTTAGTGTGGGAATGCTCTACCAGGTTCATTCCCAGATAATGCACTCAAAGGGCACTAAGCATAGAGTGTGAAAACTGAGTTTCCTTGAGAGCTGCTTGGAAGCCTGATGGTGTGTGAAGTTAGTGAGCCAAATGGAGGTTGTTCTCCACAAGAACCACTCGGCTGATCCTTCTTCAATATGCCCTTCACCAACATGCAGTGTTTCCTTGATTGAATTAGCTCTCACACCAATATTTGCGTCTAGAGCCTTTGCATTGAGGGCTATCTGAAAACGGCTGTGGCGCTGAAGTTGCCTGTGAATGTGGAGTTGGTGGCATGTGAAACCCGCATGTGGAGCATTCGTTTGTGTGGGATGCTCTACCAGGTTCATTCCTAGATAATGCACTCAAAGGGCACTAAGCATAGAGTGTGAAAAACTGAGTTTCCTTGAGAGCTGCTTGGAAGCCTGAAATGGTGTAATGTGTGAAGTTAGTGAGCCAAATGGAGTTGTTCTCCCACAAGAACCACTCGGCTAATTCTTCTTCAATATGCCCTTCACCAACATGCAGTGTTTCCCTTGATTGAATTAGCTCTCACACCAATATTTGCGTCTAGAGCCTTTGCATTGAGGACTATCTGAAAACGGCTGTGGCTCTGAATTTGCCTGTGAATGTGGAGTTGGTGGCATGTGAAACCCGCATGTGGAGCATTCGTTTGTGTGGGATGCTCTACCAGGTTCATTCCTAGATAATGCACTCAAAGGGCACTAAAGCATAGAGTGTGAAAACTGAGTTTCCTTGAGAGCTGCTTGGAAGCCTGATGGTGTGTGAAGTTAGTGAGCCAAATGGAGTTGTTCTCCCACAAGAACCACTCGGCTGATCCTTCTTCAATATGCCCTTCACCAACATGCAAGTGTTTCCTTGATTGAATTAGCTCTCACACCAATATTTGCGTCTAGAGCCTTTGCATTGAGGGCTATCTGAAAATGGCTGTGGCGCTGAAAGTTGCCTAGTGAATGTGGAGTTGGTGGCATTTGAAACCCCGCATGTGGAGCATTCGTTTGTGTGGGATGCTCTACCAGGTTCATTCCTAGATAATGCACTCAAAGGGCACTAAGCATAGAGTGTGAAACCTGAGTTTCCTTGAGGAGCTGCTTGGAAGCCTGATGGTGTGTGATGTTAGTGAGCCCAAATGGAGTTGTTCTCCCACAAGAACCACTCGGCTGATCCTTTTCAATATGCCCTTCACCAACATGCAGTGTTTCCTTGATTGAATTAGCTCTCACACCAATATTTGCCTCTAGAGCCTTTGCATTGAAGGCTATCTGAAGAAAGCTGTGGCGCTGAAGGTGCCTGTGAATGTGGAGTTGGTGGCATGTGAAACCCGCAGGTGGAGCATTCGTTAGTGTGGGATGCTCTACCAGGTTCATTTCCAGATAATGCACTCAAAGGGCACTAAGCATAGAGTGTGAAAACTGAGTTTCCTTGAGAGCTGCTTGGAAGCCTGATGGTGTGTGAAGTTAGTGAGCCAAATGGAGTTGTTCTCTCCACAAGAACCACTCGGCTGATCCTTCTTCAATATGCCCTTCACCAACATGCAGTGTTTCCTTGATTGAATTAGCTCTCACACCAATATTTGCGTCTAGAGCCTTTGGCATTGAGGGCTATCTGAAAACGGCTGTGGCGCTGAAGTTGCCTGTGAATGGGGAGTTGGTGGCATGTGAAACCCGCATGTGGAGCATTCGTTTGTGTGGGATGCTCTACCAGGTTCATTCCTAGATTATGCACTCAAAGGGCACTAAGCATAGAGTGTGAAAACTGAGTTTCCTTGAGAGCTGCTTGGAAGCCTGATGGTGTTGTGAAGTTAGTGAGCCAAATGGAGGTTGTTCTCCACAAGAACCACTCGGCTAATTCTTCTTCAATATGCCCTTCACCAACATGCAGTGTTTCCCTTGATTGAATTAGCTCTCACACCAATATTTGCGTCTAGAGCCTTTGCATTGAGGACTATCTGAAAACGGCTGGGGGCTCTGAAGTTGCCTGTGAATGTGGAGTTGCTGGCATGTGAAATCCGCATGTGGAGCATTCGTTTGTGTGGGATGCTCTACCAGGTTCATTCCTAGATAATGCACTCAAAGGGCACTAAGCATAGAGTGTGAAAACTGAGTTTCCTTGAGAAGCTGCTTGGAAGCCTGATGGTGGTGTGAAGTTAGTGAGCCAAATGGAGTTGTTCTCCACAAGAACCACTCGGATGATCCTTCTTCAATATGCCCTTCACCAACATGCAGTGTTTCCTTGATTGAATTAGCTCTCACACCAATATTTGCGTCTAGAGCCTTTGCATTGAGAGCTATCTGAAAACGGCTCTGGCGCTGAAGGTGCCTGTGAATGTGGAGTTGGTGGCATGTGAAACCCGCATGTGGAGCATTTGTTTGTGTGGGATGCTGACCAGGCCTCATTTCAGTCCTAGGCACACAAAGGACACTAAGCATAGAGTGTGAAAACTGAGTTTCCTTGAGAGCTGCTTGGAAGCCTGATGGTGTGTGAAGTTAGTGAGCCAAATAGAGTTGTTCCTCCCACAAGAACCACTCGGCTGATCCTTCTTCAATATGCCCCTTCACCAACATGCAGTGTTTCCTTGATTGAATTAGCTCTCACACCAATATTTGCGTCTAGAGCCTTTGCATTGAGAGCTATCTGAAAACGGCTGTGGCGCTTGGAAGTTGCCTGTGAATGTGGAGTTGGTGGCATGTGAAACCCGCATGTGGAGCATTCGTTTGTGTGGGATGCTCTACCAGGTTCATTCCTAGATAATGCACTCAAAGGGCACTAAGCATAGAGTGTGAAAACTGAGTTTCCTTGAGAGCTGCTTGGAAGCCTGATGGTGTGTGTAGTTAGTGAGCCAAATGGAGTTGTTCTCCCACAAGAACCACTCGGCTGATCCTTCTTCAATATGCCCTTCACCAACATGCAGTGTTTTCCTTGATTGAATTAGCTCTCACACCAATATTTGCGTCTAGAGGCTTTGCATTGAGAGCTATCTGAAAACGGCTCTGGCGCTGAAGTTGCCTGTGAATGTGGAGTTTAGTGGCATGTGAAACCCGCATGTGGAGCATTCGTTTGTATGGGATGCTGACCAAGCCTCATTTCAGTCCTAGGCACACAAAGGACACTAAGCATAGAGTGTGTGAAAACTAAATTTCCTTGAGAGCTGCTTGGAAGCCTGATGGTGTGTGAAGTTAGTGAGCCAAATGGAGTTGTTCTCCCACAAGAATCACTCGGCTGATTCTTCTTCAATATGCCCTTCACCAACATGCAGTGTTTCCTTGATATGAATTCGCTCCTCACACCAATATTTGCGTCTAGAGCCTTTGCATTGCAAGCTATCTGAAAACGGCTGTGGCGCTGAAGGTGCCTGAGAATGTGGAGTTGGTGGCATGTGAAACCCGCTATGTGGAGCATTCGTTTATGTGGGATGCTCTACCAGGTTCATTCCTAGATAATGCACTCAAAGGGCACTAAGCATAGAGTGTGAAAACTGAGTTTCCTTGAGAGCTGCTTGGAAGCCTAATGGTGTGTGAAGTTAGTGAGCCAAATGGAGTTGTTCTCCCACAAGAACCACTTGGCTGATTCTTCTTCAATATGCCCTTCACCAACATGCAATGTTTCCTTGATTGAATTAGCTCTCATCACCAATATTTGCGTCTTGAGCCTTTCCATTGAAGGCTATCTGAAAACAGCTGTGGCGCTGAAGTTGCCTGTGAATGTGGAGTTGGTGGCATGTGAAACCCGCATGTGGAGCATTCGTTTGTGTGGGATGCTCTACCAGGTTCATTCCCAGACAATGCACTCAAAGGGCACTAAGCATAGAGTGTGAAAACTGAGTTTCCCTTGAGAGCTGCTTGGAAGCCTGATGGGTAAGTGTGAAGTTAGTGAGCCAAATGGAGTTGTTCTCCCACAAGAACCACTCGGCTGATTCTTCTTCAATATGCCCTTCACCAACATGCAGTGTTTCCTTGATTGAATTAGATCTCACACCAATATTTGCGTCTAGAGCCTTTGCATTGAGGGCTATCTGAAAACGGCTGTGGCACTGAAGTTGCCTGTGAATGTGGAGTTGGTGGCATGTGAAACCCGCATGTGGAGCATTCGTTTGTGTGAGATGCTGACCAAGATTCATTTCAGTCCTAGGCACTCAATGGGCACTAAGCATAGAGTGTGAAAACTGAGTTTCCTTGAGAGCTGCTTGGAAGCCTGATGGTGTGTGAAGTTAGTGAGCCAAATGGAGTTGTTCTCCCACAAGAACCACTCGGCTGATCCTTCTTCAATATGCCCTTCACCAACATGCAGTGTTTCCTTGATTGAATTAGCTCTCACACCAATATTTGCGTCTAGAGCCTTGCATTGAGGGCTATCTGAAAATGGCTGTGGCGCTGAAGTTGCCTGTGAATGTGGAGTTTGGTGGCATGTGAAACCCCGCATGTGGAGCATTCGTTTGTGTGGGATGCTCTACCAGGTTCATTCCTAGATAATGCACTCAAAGGGCACTAAGCATAGAGTGTGAAAACTGAGTTTCCTTGAGGAGCTGCTTGGAAGCCTGATGGTGTGTGACGTTAGTGAGCCAAATGGAGTTGTTCTCCCACAAGAACCACTCGGCTGATCCTTTTCAATATGCCCTTCACCAACATGCAGTGTTTCCTTGATTGAATTAGCTCTCACACCAATATTTGCGTCTAGAGCCTTTGCATTGAAGGCTATCTGAAGACAGCTGTGGCGCTGAAGGTGCCTGTGAATGTGGAGTTGGTGGCATGTGAAACCCGCATGTGGAGCATTCGTTAGTGTGGGATGCTCTACCAGGTTCATTCCCAGATAATGCACTCAAAGGGCACTAAGCATAGAGTGTGAAAACTGAGTTTCCTTGAGAGCTGCTTGGAAGCCTGATGGTGTGTGACGTTAGTGAGCCAAATGGAGTTGTTCTCCCACAAGAACCACTCGGCTGATCCTTCTTCAATATGCCCTTCACCAACATGCAGTGTTTCCTTGATTGAATTAGCTCTCACACCAATATTTGCGTCTAGAGCCTTTGCATTGAGGGCTATCTGAAAACGGCTGTGGCGCTGAAGTTGCCTGTGAATGTGGAGTTGGTGGCATGTGAAACCCGCATGTGGAGCATTCGTTTGTGTGGGATGCTCTACCAGGTTCATTCCTAGATAATGCACTCAAAGGGCACTAAGCATAGAGTGTGAAAACTGAGTTTCCTTGAGAGCTGCTTGGAAGCCTGATGGTGTGTGAAGTTAGTGAGCCAAATGGAGTTGTTCTCCCACAAGAACCACTCGGCTAATTCTTCTTCAATATGCCCTTCACCAACATGCAGTGTTTCCTTGATTGAATTAGCTCTCACACCAATATTTGCGTCTAGAGCCTTTGCATTGAGGACTATCTGAAAACGGCTGTGGCTCTGAATTTGCCTGTGAATGTGGAGTTGGTGGCATGTGAAACCCGCATGTGGAGCATTCGTTTGTGTGGGATGCTCTACCAGGTTCATTCCTAGATAATGCACTCAAAGGGCACTAAGCATAGAGTGTGAAAACTGAGTTTCCTTGAGAGCTGCTTGGAAGCCTGATGGTGTGTGAAGTTAGTGAGCCAAATGGAGTTGTTCTCCCACAAGAACCACTCGGCTGATCCTTCTTCAATATGCCCTTCACCAACATGCAGTGTTTCCTTGATTGAATTAGCTCTCACACCAATATTTGCGTCTAGAGCCTTTGCATTGAGGGCTATCTGAAAATGGCTGTGGCGCTGAAGTTGCCTGTGAATGTGGAGTTGGTGGCATGTGAAACCCGCATGTGGAGCATTCGTTTGTGTGGGATGCTCTACCAGGTTCATTCCTAGATAATGCACTCAAAGGGCACTAAGCATAGAGTGTGAAACCTGAGTTTCCTTGAGAGCTGCTTGGAAGCCTGATGGTGTGTGACGTTAGTGAGCCAAATGGAGTTGTTCTCCCACAAGAACCACTCGGCTGATCCTTTTCAATATGCCCTTCACCAACATGCAGTGTTTCCTTGATTGAATTAGCTCTCACACCAATATTTGCGTCTAGAGCCTTTGCATTGAAGGCTATCTGAAGACAGCTGTGGCGCTGAAGGTGCCTGTGAATGTGGAGTTGGTGGCATGTGAAACCCGCATGTGGAGCATTCGTTAGTGTGGGATGCTCTACCAGGTTCATTCCCAGATAATGCACTCAAAGGGCACTAAGCATAGAGTGTGAAAACTGAGTTTCCTTGAGAGCTGCTTGGAAGCCTGATGGTGTGTGAAGTTAGTGAGCCAAATGGAGTTGTTCTCCCACAAGAACCACTCGGCTGATCCTTCTTCAATATGCCCTTCACCAACATGCAGTGTTTCCTTGATTGAATTAGCTCTCACACCAATATTTGCGTCTAGAGCCTTTGCATTGAGGGCTATCTGAAAACGGCTGTGGCGCTGAAGTTGCCTGTGAATGTGGAGTTGGTGGCATGTGAAACCCGCATGTGGAGCATTCGTTTGTGTGGGATGCTCTACCAGGTTCATTCCTAGATAATGCACTCAAAGGGCACTAAGCATAGAGTGTGAAAACTGAGTTTCCTTGAGAGCTGCTTGGAAGCCTGATGGTGTGTGAAGTTAGTGAGCCAAATGGAGTTGTTCTCCCACAAGAACCACTCGGCTAATTCTTCTTCAATATGCCCTTCACCAACATGCAGTGTTTCCTTGATTGAATTAGCTCTCACACCAATATTTGCGTCTAGAGCCTTTGCATTGAGGACTATCTGAAAACGGCTGGGGGCTCTGAAGTTGCCTGTGAATGTGGAGTTGGTGGCATGTGAAATCCGCATGTGGAGCATTCGTTTGTGTGGGATGCTCTACCAGGTTCATTCCTAGATAATGCACTCAAAGGGCACTAAGCATAGAGTGTGAAAACTGAGTTTCCTTGAGAGCTGCTTGGAAGCCTGATGGTGTGTGAAGTTAGTGAGCCAAATGGAGTTGTTCTCCCACAAGAACCACTCGGATGATCCTTCTTCAATATGCCCTTCACCAACATGCAGTGTTTCCTTGATTGAATTAGCTCTCACACCAATATTTGCGTCTAGAGCCTTTGCATTGAGGGCTATCTGAAAATGGCTGTGGCGCTGAAGTTGCCTGTGAATGTGGAGTTGGTGGCATGTGAAACACGCATGTGGAGCATTCGTTTGTGTGGGATGCTCTACCAGGTTCATTCCTAGATAATGCACTCAAAGGGCACTAAGCATAGAGTGTGAAAACTGAGTTTCCTTGAGAGCTGCTTGGAAGCCTGATGGTGTGTGACGTTAGTGAGCCAAATGGAGTTGTTCTCCCACAAGAACCACTCGGCTGATCCTTCTTCAATATGCCCTTCACCAACATGCAGTGTTTCCTTGATTGAATTAGCTCTCACACCAATATTTGCGTCTAGAGCCTTTGCATTGAAGGCTATCTGAAGACAGCTGTGGCGCTGAAGGTGCCTGTGAATGTGGAGTTGGTGGCATGTGAAACCCGCATGTGGAGCATTCGTTAGTGTGGGATGCTCTACCAGGTTCATTTCCAGATAATCCACTCAAAGGGCACTAAGCATAGAGTGTGAAAACTGAGTTTCCTTGAGAGCTGCTTGGAAGCCTGATGGTGTGTGAAGTTAGTGAGCCAAATGGAGTTGTTCTCCCACAAGAACCACTCGGATGATCCTTCTTCAATATGCCCTTCACCAACATGCAGTGTTTCCTTGATTGAATTAGCTCTCACACCAATATTTGCGTCTAGAGCCTTTGCATTGAGGGCTATCTGAAAACGGCTGTGGCGCTGAAGTTGCCTGTGAATGGGGAGTTGGTGGCATGTGAAACCCGCATGTGGAGCATTCGTTTGTGTGGGATGCTCTACCAGGTTCATTCCTAGATTATGCACTCAAAGGGCACTAAGCATAGAGTGTGAAAACTGAGTTTCCTTGAGAGCTGCTTGGAAGCCTGATGGTCTGTGAAGTTAGTGAGCCAAATGGAGTTGTTCTCCCACAAGAACCACTCGGCTGATTCTTCTTCAATATGCCCTTCACCAACATGCAGTGTTTCCTTGATTGAATTAGCTCTCACACCAATATTTGCGTCTAGAGCCTTTGCATTGAGGACTATCTGAAAACGGCTGGGGCTCTGAAGTTGCCTGTGAATGTGGAGTTGGTGGCATGTGAAAACCGCATGTGGAGCATTCGTTTGTTTGCGATGCTGAGCAGGCCTCATTTCAGTCCTAGGCACACAAAGGACACTAAGCATAGAGTGTGAAAACTAAATTTCCTTGAGAGCTGCTTGGAAGCCTGATGGTGTGTGAAGTTAGTGAGCCAAATGGAGTTGTTCTCCCACAAGAATCACTCGGCTGATTCTTCTTCAATATGCCCTTCACCAACATGCAGTGTTTCCTTGATTGAATTAGCTCTCACACCAATATTTGCGTCTAGAGCCTTTGCATTGCAAGCTATCTGAAAACGGCTGTGGCGCTGAAGGTGCCTGAGAATGTGGAGTTGGTGGCATGTGAAACCCGCATGTGGAGCATTCGTTTATGTGGGATGCTCTACCAGGTTCATTCCTAGATAATGCACTCAAAGGGCACTAAGCATAGAGTGTGAAAACTGAGTTTCCTTGAGAGCTGCTTGGAAGCCTAATGGTGTGTGAAGTTAGTGAGCCAAATGGAGTTGTTCTCCCACAAGAACCACTTGGCTGATTCTTCTTCAATATGCCCTTCACCAACATGCAATGTTTTCCTTGATTGAATTAGCTCTCACACCAATATTTGCGTCTTGAGCCTTTCCATTGAAGGCTATCTGAAAACAGCTGTGGCGCTGAAGTTGCCTGTGAATGTGGAGTTGGTGGCATGTGAAACCCGCATGTGGAGCATTCGTTTGTGTGGGATGCTCTACCAGGTTCATTCCCAGACAATGCACTCAAAGGGCACTAAGCATAGAGTGTGAAAACTGAGTTTCCTTGAGAGCTGCTTGGAAGCCTGATGGTGTGTGAAGTTAGTGAGCCAAATGGAGTTGTTCTCCCACAAGAACCACTCGGCTGATTCTTCTTCAATATGCCCTTCACCAACATGCAGTGTTTCCTTGATTGAATTAGATCTCACACCAATATTTGCGTCTAGAGCCTTTGCATTGAGGGCTATCTGAAAACGGCTGTGGCACTGAAGTTGCCTGTGAATGTGGAGTTGGTGGCATGTGAAACCCGCATGTGGAGCATTCGTTTGTGTGAGATGCTGATCAAGATTCATTTCAGTCCTAGGCACTCAATGGGCACTAAGCATAGAGTGTGAAAACTGAGTTTCCTTGAGAGCTGCTTGGAAGCCTGATGGTGTGTGAAGTTAGTGAGCCAAATGGAGTTGTTCTCCCACAAGAACCACTCGGCTGATCCTTCTTCAATATGCCCTTCACCAACATGCAGTGTTTCCTTGATTGAATTAGCTCTCACACCAATATTTGCGTCTAGAGCCTTTGCATTGAGGGCTATCTGAAAACGGTTGTGGCGCTGAAGTTGCCTGTGAATGTGGAGTTGGTGGCATGTGAAACCCGCATGTGGAGCATTCGTTTGTGTGGGATGCTCTACCAGGTTCATTCCTAGATAATGCACTCAAAGGGCACTAAGCATAGAGTGTGAAAACTGAGTTTCCTTGAGAGCTGCTTGGAAGCCTGATGGTGTGTGAAGTTAGTGAGCCAAATGGAGTTGTTCTCCCACAAGAACCACTCGGCTGATTCTTCTTCAATATGCCCTTCACCAACATGCAGTGTTTCCTTGATTGAATTAGCTCTCACACCAATATTTGCGTCTAGAGCCTTTGCATTGAGGACTATCTGAAAACGGCTGTGGCTCTGAAGTTGCCTGTGAATGTGGAGTTGGTGGCATGTGAAACCCGCATGTGGAGCATTCGTTTGTGTGGGATGCTCTACCAGGTTCATTCCTAGATAATTCACTCAAAGGGCACTAAGCATAGAGTGTGAAAACTGAGTTTCCTTGAGAGCTGCTTGGAAGCCTGATGGTGTGTGAAGTTAGTGAGCCAAATGGAGTTGTTCTCCCACAAGAACCACTCGGCTGATCCTTCTTCAATATGCCCTTCACCAACATGCAGTGTTTCCTTGATTGAATTAGCTCTCACACCAATATTTGCGTCTAGAGCCTTGCATTGAGGGCTATCTGAAAATGGCTGTGGCGCTGAAGTTGCCTGTGAATGTGGAGTTGGTGGCATGTGAAACCCGCATGTGGAGCATTCGTTTGTGTGGGATGCTCTACCAGGTTCATTCCTAGATAATGCACTCAAAGGGCACTAAGCATAGAGTGTGAAACCTGAGTTTCCTTGAGAGCTGCTTGGAAGCCTGATGGTGTGTGACGTTAGTGAGCCAAATGGAGTTGTTCTCCCACAAGAACCACTCGGCTGATCCTTTTCAATATGCCCTTCACCAACATGCAGTGTTTCCTTGATTGAATTAGCTCTCACACCAATATTTGCGTCTAGAGCCTTTGCATTGAAGGCTATCTGAAGACAGCTGTGGCGCTGAAGGTGCCTGTGAATGTGGAGTTGGTGGCATGTGAAACCCGCATGTGGAGCATTCGTTAGTGTGGGATGCTCTACCAGGTTCATTCCCAGATAATGCACTCAAAGGGCACTAAGCATAGAGTGTGAAAACTGAGTTTCCTTGAGAGCTGCTTGGAAGCCTGATGGTGTGTGAAGTTAGTGAGCCAAATGGAGTTGTTCTCCCACAAGAACCACTCGGCTGATCCTTCTTCAATATGCCCTTCACCAACATGCAGTGTTTCCTTGATTGAATTAGCTCTCACACCAATATTTGCGTCTAGAGCCTTTGCATTGAGGGCTATCTGAAAACGGCTGTGGCGCTGAAGTTGCCTGTGAATGTGGAGTTGGTGGCATGTGAAACCCGCATGTGGAGCATTCGTTTGTGTGGGATGCTCTACCAGGTTCATTCCTAGATAATGCACTCAAAGGGCACTAAGCATAGAGTGTGAAAACTGAGTTTCCTTGAGAGCTGCTTGGAAGCCTGATGGTGTGTGAAGTTAGTGAGCCAAATGGAGTTGTTCTCCCACAAGAACCACTCGGCTAATTCTTCTTCAATATGCCCTTCACCAACATGCAGTGTTTCCTTGAATGAATGAGCTCTCACACCAATATTTGCGTCTAGAGCCTTTGCATTGAGGACTATCTGAAAACGGCTATGGCTCTGAATTTGCCTGTGAATGTGGAGTTGGTGGCATGTGAAACCCGCATGTGGAGCATTCGTTTGTGTGGGATGCTCTACCAGGTTCATTCCTAGATAATGCACTCAAAGGGCACTAAGCATAGAGTGTGAAAACTGAGTTTCCTTGAGAGCTGCTTGGAAGCCTGATGGTGTGTGAAGTTAGTGAGCCAAATGGAGTTGTTCTCCCACAAGAACCACTCGGCTGATCCTTCTTCAATATGCCCTTCACCAACATGCAGTGTTTCCTTGATTGAATTAGCTCTCACACCAATATTTGCGTCTAGAGCCTTTGCATTGAGGGCTATCTGAAAATGGCTGTGGCGCTGAAGTTGCCTGTGAATGTGGAGTTGGTGGCATGTGAAACCCGCATGTGGAGCATTCGTTTGTGTGGGATGCTCTACCAGGTTCATTCCTAGATAATGCACTCAAAGGGCACTAAGCATAGAGTGTGAAACCTGAGTTTCCTTGAGAGCTGCTTGGAAGCCTGATGGTGTGTGACGTTAGTGAGCCAAATGGAGTTGTTCTCCCACAAGAACCACTCGGCTGATCCTTTTCAATATGCCCTTCACCAACATGCAGTGTTTCCTTGATTGAATTAGCTCTCACACCAATATTTGCCTCTAGAGCCTTTGCATTGAAGGCTATCTGAAGACAGCTGTGGCGCTGAAGGTGCCTGTGAATGTGGAGTTGGTGGCATGTGAAACCCGCATGTGGAGCATTCGTTAGTGTGGGATGCTCTACCAGGTTCATTCCCAGATAATGCACTCAAAGGGCACTAAGCATAGAGTGTGAAAACTGAGTTTCCTTGAGAGCTGCTTGGAAGCCTGATGGTGTGTGAAGTTAGTGAGCCAAATGGAGTTGTTCTCCCACAAGAACCACTCGGCTGATCCTTCTTCAATATGCCCTTCACCAACATGCAGTGTTTCCTTGATTGAATTAGCTCTCACACCAATATTTGCGTCTAGAGCCTTTGCATTGAGGGCTATCTGAAAACGGCTGTGGCGCTGAAGTTGCCTGTGAATGTGGAGTTGGTGGCATGTGAAACCCGCATGTGGAGCATTCGTTTGTGTGGGATGCTCTACCAGGTTCATTCCTAGATAATGCACTCAAAGGGCACTAAGCATAGAGTGTGAAAACTGAGTTTCCTTGAGAGCTGCTTGGAAGCCTGATGGTGTGTGAAGTTAGTGAGCCAAATGGAGTTGTTCTCCCACAAGAACCACTCGGCTAATTCTTCTTCAATATGCCCTTCACCAACATGCAGTGTTTCCTTGATTGAATTAGCTCTCACACCAATATTTGCGTCTAGAGCCTTTGCATTGAGGACTATCTGAAAACGGCTGTGGCTCTGAATTTGCCTGTGAATGTGGAGTTGGTGGCATGTGAAACCCGCATGTGGAGCATTCGTTTGTGTGGGATGCTCTACCAGGTTCATTCCTAGATAATGCACTCAAAGGGCACTAAGCATAGAGTGTGAAAACTGAGTTTCCTTGAGAGCTGCTTGGAAGCCTGATGGTGTGTGAAGTTAGTGAGCCAAATGGAGTTGTTCTCCCACAAGAACCACTCGGATGATCCTTCTTCAATATGCCCTTCACCAACATGCAGTGTTTCCTTGATTGAATTAGCTCTCACACCAATATTTGCGTCTAGAGCCTTTGCATTGAGGGCTATCTGAAAATGGCTGTGGCGCTGAAGTTGCCTGTGAATGTGGAGTTGGTGGCATGTGAAACCCGCATGTGGAGCATTCGTTTGTGTGGGATGCTCTACCAGGTTCATTCCTAGATAATGCACTCAAAGGGCACTAAGCATAGAGTGTGAAACCTGAGTTTCCTTGAGAGCTGCTTGGAAGCCTGATGGTGTGTGACGTTAGTGAGCCAAATGGAGTTGTTCTCCCACAAGAACCACTCGGCTGATCCTTCTTCTTCAGTATGCCCTTCACCAACATGCAGTGTTTCCTTGATTGAATTAGCTCTCACACCAATATTTGCGTCTAGAGCCTTTGCATTGAAGGCTATCTGAAGACAGCTGTGGCGCTGAAGGTGCCTGTGAATGTGGAGTTGGTGGCATGTGAAACCCGCATGTGGAGCATTCGTTAGTGTGGGATGCTCTACCAGGTTCATTTCCAGATAATGCACTCAAAGGGCACTAAGCATAGAGTGTGAAAACTGAGTTTCCTTGAGAGCTGCTTGGAAGCCTGATGGTGTGTGAAGTTAGTGAGCCAAATGGAGTTGTTCTCCCACAAGAACCACTCGGCTGATCCTTCTTCAATATGCCCTTCACCAACATGCAGTGTTTCCTTGATTGAATTAGCTCTCACACCAATATTTGCGTCTAGAGCCTTTGCATTGAGGGCTATCTGAAAACGGCTGTGGCGCTGAAGTTGCCTGTGAATGGGGAGTTGGTGGCATGTGAAACCCGCATGTGGAGCATTCGTTTGTGTGGGATGCTCTACCAGGTTCATTCCTAGATTATGCACTCAAAGGGCACTAAGCATAGAGTGTGAAAACTGAGTTTCCTTGAGAGCTGCTTGGAAGCCTGATGGTGTGTGAAGTTAGTGAGCCAAATGGAGTTGTTCTCCCACAAGAACCACTCGGCTAATTCTTCTTCAATATGCCCTTCACCAACATGCAGTGTTTCCTTGAATGAATGAGCTCTCACACCAATATTTGCGTCTAGAGCCTTTGCATTGAGGACTATCTGAAAACGGCTGAGGCTCTGAATTTGCCTGTGAATGGGGAGTTGGTGGCATGTGAAACCCGCATGTGGAGCATTCGTTTGTGTGGGATGCTCTACCAGGTTCATTCCTAGATAATGCACTCAAAGGGCACTAAGCATAGAGTGTGAAAACTGAGTTTCCTTGAGAGCTGCTTGGAAGCCTGATGGTGTGTGAAGTTAGTGAGCCAAATGGAGTTGTTCTCCCACAAGAACCACTCGGCTGATCCTTCTTCAATATGCCCTTCACCAACATGCAGTGTTTCCTTGATTGAATTAGCTCTCACACCAATATTTGCGTCTAGAGCCTTTGCATTGAGGGCTATCTGAAAATGGCTGTGGCGCTGAAGTTGCCTGTGAATGTGGAGTTGGTGGCATGTGAAACCCGCATGTGGAGCATTCGTTTGTGTGGGATGCTCTACCAGGTTCATTCCTAGATAATGCACTCAAAGGGCACTAAGCATAGAGTGTGAAACCTGAGTTTCCTTGAGAGCTGCTTGGAAGCCTGATGGTGTGTGACGTTAGTGAGCCAAATGGAGTTGTTCTCCAACAAGAACCACTCGGCTGATCCTTTTCAATATGCCCTTCACCAACATGCAGTGTTTCCTTGATTGAATTAGCTCTCACACCAATATTTGCCTCTAGAGCCTTTGCATTGAAGGCTATCTGAAGACAGCTGTGGCGCTGAAGGTGCCTGTGAATGTGGAGTTGGTGGCATGTGAAACCCGCATGTGGAGCATTCGTTAGTGTGGGATGCTCTACCAGGTTCATTCCCAGATAATGCACTCAAAGGGCACTAAGCATAGAGTGTGAAAACTGAGTTTCCTTGAGAGCTGCTTGGAAGCCTGATGGTGTGTGAAGTTAGTGAGCCAAATGGAGTTGTTCTCCCACAAGAACCACTCGGCTGATCCTTCTTCAATATGCCCTTCACCAACATGCAGTGTTTCCTTGATTGAATTAGCTCTCACACCAATATTTGCGTCTAGAGCCTTTGCATTGAGGGCTATCTGAAAACGGCTGTGGCGCTGAAGTTGCCTGTGAATGTGGAGTTGGTGGCATGTGAAACCCGCATGTGGAGCATTCGTTTGTGTGGGATGCTCTACCAGGTTCATTCCTAGATAATGCACTCAAAGGGCACTAAGCATAGAGTGTGAAAACTGAGTTTCCTTGAGAGCTGCTTGGAAGCCTGATGGTGTGTGAAGTTAGTGAGCCAAATGGAGTTGTTCTCCCACAAGAACCACTCGGCTAATTCTTCTTCAATATGCCCTTCACCAACATGCAGTGTTTCCTTGATTGAATTAGCTCTCACACCAATATTTGCGTCTAGAGCCTTTGCATTGAGGACTATCTGAAAACGGCTGTGGCTCTGAATTTGCCTGTGAATGTGGAGTTGGTGGCATGTGAAACCCGCATGTGGAGCATTCGTTTGTGTGGGATGCTCTACCAGGTTCATTCCTAGATAATGCACTCAAAGGGCACTAAGCATAGAGTGTGAAAACTGAGTTTCCTTGAGAGCTGCTTGGAAGCCTGATGGTGTGTGAAGTTAGTGAGCCAAATGGAGTTGTTCTCCCACAAGAACCACTCGGATGATCCTTCTTCAATATGCCCTTCACCAACATGCAGTGTTTCCTTGATTGAATTAGCTCTCACACCAATATTTGCGTCTAGAGCCTTTGCATTGAGGGCTATCTTGGAAAAATGGCTGTGGCGCTGAAGTTGCCTGTGAATGTGGAGTTGGTGGCATGTGAAACCCGCATGTGGAGCATTCGTTTGTGTGGGATGCTCTACCAGGTTCATTCCTAGATAATGCACTCAAAGGGCACTAAGCATAGAGTGTGAAACCTGAGTTTCCTTGAGAGCTGCTTGGAAGCCTGATGGTGTGTGACGTTAGTGAGCCAAATGGAGTTGTTCTCCCACAAGAACCACTCGGCTGATCCTTCTTCTTCAGTATGCCCTTCACCAACATGCAGTGTTTCCTTGATTGAATTAGCTCTCACACCAATATTTGCGTCTAGAGCCTTTGCATTGAAGGCTATCTGAAGACAGCTGTGGCGCTGAAGGTGCCTGTGAATGTGGAGTTGGTGGCATGTGAAACCCGCATGTGGAGCATTCGTTAGTGTGGGATGCTCTACCAGGTTCATTTCCAGATAATGCACTCAAAGGGCACTAAGCATAGAGTGTGAAAACTGAGTTTCCTTGAGAGCTGCTTGGAAGCCTGATGGTGTGTGAAGTTAGTGAGCCAAATGGAGTTGTTCTCCCACAAGAACCACTCGGCTGATCCTTCTTCAATATGCCCTTCACCAACATGCAGTGTTTCCTTGATTGAATTAGCTCTCACACCAATATTTGCGTCTAGAGCCTTTGCATTGAGGGCTATCTGAAAACGGCTGTGGCGCTGAAGTTGCCTGTGAATGGGGAGTTGGTGGCATGTGAAACCCGCATGTGGAGCATTCGTTTGTGTGGGATGCTCTACCAGGTTCATTCCTAGATTATGCACTCAAAGGGCACTAAGCATAGAGTGTGAAAACTGAGTTTCCTTGAGAGCTGCTTGGAAGCCTGATGGTGTGTGAAGTTAGTGAGCCAAATGGAGTTGTTCTCCCACAAGAACCACTCGGCTAATTCTTCTTCAATATGCCCTTCACCAACATGCAGTGTTTCCTTGATTGAATTAGCTCTCACACCAATATTTGCGTCTAGAGCCTTTGCATTGAGGACTATCTGAAAATGGCTGTGGCGCTGAAGTTGCCTGTGAATGTGGAGTTGGTGGCATGTGAAACACGCATGTGGAGCATTCGTTTGTGTGGGATGCTCTACCAGGTTCATTCCTAGATAATGCACTCAAAGGGCACTAAGCATAGTGTGTGAAACCTGAGTTTCCTTGAGAGCTGCTTGGAAGCCTGATGGTGTGTGACGTTAGTGAGCCAAATGGAGTTGTTCTCCCACAAGAACCACTCGGCTGATCCTTCTTCAATATGCCCTTCACCAACATGCAGTGTTTCCTTGATTGAATTAGCTCTCACACCAATATTTGCGTCTAGAGCCTTTGCATTGAAGGCTATCTGAAGACAGCTGTGGCGCTGAAGGTGCCTGTGAATGTGGAGTTGGTGGCATGTGAAACCCGCATGTGGAGCATTCGTTAGTGTGGGATGCTCTACCAGGTTCATTTCCAGATAATGCACTCAAAGGGCACTAAGCATAGAGTGTGAAAACTGAGTTTCCTTGAGAGCTGCTTGGAAGCCTGATGGTGTGTGAAGTTAGTGAGCCAAATGGAGTTGTTCTCCCACAAGAACCACTCGGCTGATCCTTCTTCAATATGCCCTTCACCAACATGCAGTGTTTCCTTGATTGAATTAGCTCTCACACCAATATTTGCGTCTAGAGCCTTTGCATTGAGGGCTATCTGAAAACGGCTGTGGCGCTGAAGTTGCCTGTGAATGGGGAGTTGGTGGCATGTGAAACCCGCATGTGGAGCATTCGTTTGTGTGGGATGCTCTACCAGGTTCATTCCTAGATTATGCACTCAAAGGGCACTAAGCATAGAGTGTGAAAACTGAGTTTCCTTGAGAGCTGCTTGGAAGCCTGATGGTCTGTGAAGTTAGTGAGCCAAATGGAGTTGTTCTCCCACAAGAACCACTCGGCTGATTCTTCTTCAATATGCCCTTCACCAACATGCAGTGTTTCCTTGATTGAATTAGCTCTCACACCAATATTTGCGTCTAGAGCCTTTGCATTGAGGACTATCTGAAAACGGCTGGGGCTCTGAAGTTGCCTGTGAATGTGGAGTTGGTGGCATGTGAAATCCGCATGTGGAGCATTCGTTTGTGTGGGATGCTCTACCAGGTTCATTCCTAGATAATTCACTCAAAGGGCACTAAGCATAGAGTGTGAAAACTGAGTTTCCTTGAGAGCTGCTTGGAAGCCTGATGGTGTGTGAAGTTAGTGAGCCAAATGGAGTTGTTCTCCCACAAGAACCACTCGGCTGATCCTTCTTCAATATGCCCTTCACCAACATGCAGTGTTTCCTTGATTGAATTAGCTCTCACACCAATATTTGCGTCTAGAGCCTTTGCATTGAGGGCTATCTGAAAATGGCTGTGGCGCTGAAGTTGCCTGTGAATGTGGAGTTGGTGGCATGTGAAACCCGCATGTGGAGCATTCGTTTGTGTGGGATGCTCTACCAGGTTCATTCCTAGATAATGCACTCAAAGGGCACTAAGCATAGAGTGTGAAAACTGAGTTTCCTTGAGAGCTGCTTGGAAGCCTGATGGTGTGTGAAGTTAGTGAGCCAAATGGAGTTGTTCTCCCACAAGAACCACTCGGCTGATCCTTCTTCAATGTGCCCTTCACCAACATGCAGTGTTTCCTTGATTGAATTAGCTCTCACACCAATATTTGCGTCTAGAGCCTTTGCATTGAGGGCTATCTGAAAACGGCTGTGGCGCTGAAGGTGCCTGTGAATGTGGAGTTGGTGGCATGTGAAACCCGCATGTGGAGCATTCATTTGTGTGGGATGCTCTACCAGGTTCATTCCTAGATAATGCACTCAAAGGTCACTAAGCATAGAGTGTGAAAACTGAGTTTCCTTGAGAGCTGCTTGGAAGCCTGATGGTGTGTGAAGTTAGTGAGCCAAATGGAGTTGTTCTCCCACAAGAACCACTCGGCTGATTCTTCTTCAATATGCCCTTCACCAACATGCAGTGTTTCCTTGATTGAATTAGCTCTCACACCAATATTTGCGTCTAGAGCCTTTGCATTGAGGACTATCTGAAAACGGCTCTGGCTCTGAAGTTGCCTGTGAATGTGGAGTTGGTGGCATGTGAAACCCGCATGTGGAGCATTCGTTTGTGTGGGATGCTCTACCAGGTTCATTCCTAGATAATGCACTCAAAGGGCACTAAGCATAGAGTGTGAAAACTGAGTTTCCTTGAGAGCTGCTTGGAAGCCTGATGGTGTGTGAAGTTAGTGAGCCAAATGGAGTTGTAATCCCACAAGAACCACTCGGCTGATTCTTCTTCAATATGCCCTTCACCAACATGCAGTGTTTACTTGATTGAATTAGCTCTCACACCAATATTTGCGTCTAGAGCCTTTGCATTGAGGACTATCTGAAAACGGCTGAGGCTCTGAAGTTGCCTGTGAATGTGGAGTTGGTGGCATGTGAAACCCGCATGTGGAGCGTTCGTTTGTGTGGGATGCTCTACCAAGTCCATTCCTAGATAATGCACTCAAAGGGCACTAAGCATAGAATGTGAAAACTGAGTTTCCTTGAGAGCTGCTTGGAAGCCTGATGGTATATGAAGTTAGTGAGCCAAATGGAGTTGTTCTCCCACAAGAACCACTCGGCTGATCCTTCTTCAATATGCCCTTCACCAACATGCAGTGTTTCCTTGATTGAATTAGCTCTCACACCAATATTTGCGTCTAGAGCCTTTGCATTGAGGGCTATCTGAAAACGGCTGTTTCGCTGAAGTTGCCTGAGAATGTGGAGTTGGTGGCATGTGAAACCCGCATGTGGAGCATTCGTTTGTGTGGGATGCTCTACCAGGTTCATTCCTAGATAATGCACTCAAAGGGCACTAAGCATAGAGTGTGAAAACTGAGTTTTCTTGAGAGCTGCTTGGAAGCCTGATGGTGTGTGAAGTTAGTGAGCCAAATGGAGTTGTTCTCCCACAAGAACCACTTGGTTGATCCTTCTTCAATATGCCCTTCACCAACATGCAGTGTTTCCTTGATTGAATTAGCTCTCACACCAATATTTGTGTCTAGAGCCTTTGCATTGAGGGCTATCTGAAAACGGCTGTGGCGCTGAAGTTGCCTGTGAATGTGGAGTTGGTGGCATGTGAAACCCGCATGTGGAGCATTCGTTTGTGTGGGATGCTCTACCAGGTTCATTCCTAGATAATGCACTCAAAGGGCACTAAGCATAGAGTGTGAAAACTGAGTTTCCTTGAGAGCTGCTTGGAAGCCTGATGGTGTGTGAAGTTAGTGAGCCAAATGGAGTTGTTCTCCCACAAGAACCACTCGGCTGATCCTTTTCAATATGCCCTTCACCAACATGCAGTGTTTCCTTGATTGAATTAGCTCTCACACCAATATTTGCGTCTAGAGCCTTTGCATTGAGGGCTATCTGAAAAAGGCTGTGGCGCTGAAGTTGCCTGTGAATGTGGAGTTGGTGGCATGTGAAACCCGCATGTGGAGCATTCGTTTGTGCGGGATGCTGACCAAGCTTCATTTCAGTCCTAGGCACTCAAAGGGCACTAATCATAGAGTGTGAAAACTAAATTTCCTTGAGAGCTGCTTGGAAGCCTGATGGTGTGTGAAGTTAGTGAGCCAAATGGAGTTGTTCTCCCACAAGAACCACTCGGCTGATCCTTCTTCAATATGCCCTTCACCAACATGCAGTGTTTCCTTGATTGAATTAGCTCTCACACCAATATTTGCGTCTAGAGCCTTTGCATTGAGGGCTATCTGAAAACGGCTGTGGCTCTGAAGTTGCCTGTGAATGTGGAGTTGGTGGCATGTGAAACCCGCATGTGGAGCATTCGTTTGTGTGGGATGCTCTACCAGGTTCATTCCTAGATAATGCACTCAAAGGGCACTAAGCATAGAGTGTGAAAACTGAGTTTCCTTGAGAGCTGCTTGGAAGCCTGATGGTGTGTGAAGTTAGTGAGCCAAATGGAGTTGTTCTCCCACAAGAACCACTCGGCTGATTCTTCTTCAATATGCCCTTCACCAACATGCAGTGTTTCCTTGATTGAATTAGCTCTCACACCAATATTTGCGTCTAGAGCCTTTGCATTGAGAGCTATCTGAAAACGGCTGTGGCTCTGAAGTTGCCTGTGAATGTGGAGTTGGTGGCATGTGAAACCCGCATGTGGAGCATTCGTTTGTGTGGGATGCTCTACGAGGTTCATTCCTAGATAATTCACTCAAAGGGCACTAAGCATAGAGTGTGAAAACTGAGTTTCCTTGAGAGCTGCTTGGAAGCCTGATGGTGTGTGAAGTTAGTGAGCCAAATGGAGTTGTTCTCCCACAAGAACCACTCGGCTGATCCTTCTTCAATATGCCCTTCACCAACATGCAGTGTTTCCTTGATTGAATTAGCTCTCACACCAATATTTGCGTCTAGAGCCTTTGCACTGAAGGCTATCTGAAGACAGCTGTGGCGCTGAAGGTGCCTGTGAATGTGGAGTTGGTGGCATGTGAAACCCGCATGTGGAGCATTCGTTAGTGTGGGATGCTCTACCAGGTTCATTCCCAGATAATGCACTCAAAGGGCACTAAGCATAGAGTGTGAAAACTGAGTTTCCTTGAGAGCTGCTTGGAAGCCTGATGGTGTGTGAAGTTAGTGAGCCAAATGGAGTTGTTCTCCACAAGAACCACTCGGCTGATCCTTCTTCAATGTGCCCTTCACCAACATGCAGTGTTTCCTTGATTGAATTAGCTCTCACACCAATATTTGCGTCTACTCCTTTGCATTGAGGGCTATCTGAAAACGGCTGTGGCGCTGAAGTTGCCTGTGAATGTGGAGTTCGTGGCATGTGAAACCCGCATGTGGAGCATTCGTTTGTGTGGGATGCTCTACCAGGTTCATTCCTAGATAATTCACTCAAAGGGCACTAAGCATAGAGTGTGAAAACTGAGTTTCCTTGAGAGCTGCTTGGAAGCCTGATGGTCTGTGAAGTTAGTGAGCCAAATGCAGTTGTAATCCCACAAGAACCACTCGGCTGATTCTTCTTCAATATGCCCTTCACCAACATGCAGTGTTTCCTTGATTGAATTAGCTCTCACACCAATATTTGCGTCTAGAGCCTTTGCATTGAGGACTATCTGAAAACGGCTGAGGCTCTGAAGTTGCCTGTGAATGTGGAGTTGGTGGCATGTGAAACCCGCATGTGGAGCGTTCGTTTGTGTGGGATGCTCTACCAAGTCCATTCCTAGATAATGCACTCAAAGGGCACTAAGCATAGAATGTGAAAACTGAGTTTCCTTGAGAGCTGCTTGGAAGCCTGATGGTATATGAAGTTAGTGAGCCAAATGGAGTTGTTCTCCCACAAGAACCACTCGGCTGATCCTTCTTCAATATGCCCTTCACCAACATGCAGTGTTTCCTTGATTGAATTAGCTCTCACACCAATATTTGCGTCTAGAGCCTTGGCATTGAGGGCTATCTGAAAACGGCTGTGGCGCTGAAGTTGCCTGAGAATGTGGAGTTGGTGGCATGTGAAACCCGCATGTGGAGCATTCGTTTGTGTGGGATGCTCTACCAGGTTCATTCCTAGATAATGCACTGAAAGGGCACTAAGCATAGACTGGGAAAACTGAGTTTCCTTGAGAGCTGCTTGGAAGCCTGATGGTGTGTGAAGTTAGTGAGCCAAATGGAGTTGTTCTCCCACAAGAACCACTTGGTTGATCCTTCTTCAATATGCCCTTCACCAACATGCAGTGTTTCCTTGATTGAATTAGCTCTCACACCAATATTTGTGTCTAGAGCCTTTGCATTGAGGGCTATCTGAAAACGGCTGTGGCGCTGAAGTTGCCTGTGAATGTGGAGTTGGTGGCATGTGAAACCCGCATGTGGAGCATTCGTTTGTGTGGGATGCTCTACCAGGTTCATTCCTAGATAATGCACTCAAAGGGCACTAAGCATAGAGTGTGAAAACTGAGTTTCCTTGAGAGCTGCTTGGAAGCCTGATGGTGTGTGAAGTTAGTGAGCCAAATGGAGTTGTTCTCCCCCAAGAATCACTCGGCTGATCCTTTTCAATATGCCCTTCACCAACATGCAGTGTTTCCTTGATTGAATTAGCTCTCACACCAATATTTGCGTCTAGAGCCTTTGCATTGAGGGCTATCTGAAAAAGGCTGTGGCGCTGAAGTTGCCTGTGAATGTGGAGTTGGTGGCATGTGAAACCCGCATGTGGAGCATTCGTTTGTGCGGGATGCTGACCAAGCTTCATTTCAGTCCTAGGCACTCAAAGGGCACTAAGCATAGAGTGTGAAAACTGAGTTTCCTTGAGAGCTGCTTGGAAGCCTGATGGTGTGTGAAGTTAGTGAGCCAAATGGAGTTGTTCTCCCACAAGAACCACTCGGCTGATTCTTCTTCAATATGCCCTTCACCAACATGCAGTGTTTCCTTGATTGAATTAGCTCTCACACCAATATTTGCGTCTAGAGCCTTTGCATTGAGGACTATCTGAAAACGGCTGGGGCTCTGAAGTTGCCTGTGAATGTGGAGTTGGTGGCATGTGAAATCCGCATGTGGAGCATTCGTTTGTGTGGGATGCTCTACCAGGTTCATTCCTAGATAATTCACTCAAAGGGCAATAAGCATAGAGTGTGAAAACTGAGTTTCCTTGAGAGCTGCTTGGAAGCCTGATGGTGTGTGAAGTTAGTGAGCCAAATGGAGTTGTTCTCCCACAAGAACCACTCGGCTGATCCTTCTTCAATATGCCCTTCACCAACATGCAGTGTTTCCTTGACTGAATTAGCTCTCACACCAATATTTGCGTCTAGAGCCTTTGCATTGAGGGCTATCTGAAAATGGCTGTGGCGCTGAAGTTGCCTGTGAATGTGGAGTTGGTGGCATGTGAAACCCGCATGTGGAGCATTCGTTTGTGTGGGATGCTCTACCAGGTTCATTCCTAGATAATGCACTCAAAGGGCACTAAGCATAGATTGTGAAACCTGAGTTTCCTTGAGAGCTGCTTGGAAGCCTGATGGTGTGTGACGTTAGTGAGCCAAATGGAGTTGTTCTCCCACAAGAACCACTCGGCTGATCCTTTTCAATATGCCCTTCACCAACATGCAGTGTTTCCTTGATTGAATTAGCTCTCACATCAATATTTGCGTCTAGAGCCTTTGCATTGAAGGCTATCTGAAGACAGCTGTGGCGCTGAAGGTGCCTGTGAATGTGGAGTTGGTGGCATGTGAAACCTGCATGTGGAGCATTCGTTAGTGTGGGATGCTCTACCAGGTTCATTCCCAGATAATGCACTCAAAGGGCACTAAGCATAGAGTGTGAAAACTGAGTTTCCTTGAGAGCTGCTTGGAAGCCTGATGGTGTGTGAAGTTAGTGAGCCAAATGGAGTTGTTCTCCCACAAGAACCACTCGGCTGATCCTTCTTCAATGTGCCCTTCACCAACATGCAGTGTTTCCTTGATTGAATTAGCTCTCACACCAATATTTGCGTCTAGAGCCTTTGCATTGAGGGCTATCTGAAAACGGCTGTGGCGCTGAAGGTGCCTGTGAATGTGGAGTTGGTGGCATGTGAAACCCGCATGTGGAGCATTCGTTTGTGTGGGATGCTCTACCAGGTTCATTCCTAGATAATGCACTCAAAGGGCACTAAGCATAGAGTGTGAAAACTGAGTTTCCTTGAGAGCTGCTTGGAAGCCTGATGGTCTGTGAAGTTAGTGAGCCAAATGGAGTTGTAATCCCACAAGAACCACTCGGCTGATTCTTCTTCAATATGCCCTTCACCA